>NW_024808472.1:0-3355 GCF_019175285.1 Sceloporus undulatus | reverse complement strand
TATTATTATTATTATTATTATTATTATTATTATTATTATTATTATTAATTCCCCTCATTGGAGGTAGATTGTGCAAAGGATGTGGGACCATCACACTGCTCCTTCCCAACTGACAGGGGAACAGACCCGCATCAATCACAGTGTCTACTGGCTGGTAAGGTGAGATTGGGGGACTTTCATGTTCCAATTTATCCCTTAAAATATGGGCTATGTAGGGTCCATGAGTTCATAATTCTAGTTTACATATTTATATCCTAGTATTGCAGCCATCCTTGTAATGCAGTCATGTGCATAAATGGGCAGACACCAAAACTGGAATTAGAAAATGGGGAAGAGATCAGAATTAAATTACAAAGGCAGGGGCATTTGCTGAGAAACATAGGGGTGAAGCAGACAGGTGGCAAGGAGCAGCTTCGGAGCAACTTCTGGATGCTTTGGGGGTGTGCTTCATCTCAGTACCATGCCACTGAAGCAGCCAGAAGCCGCTCCTTTTGCCCTGTCTGTTTCAGGCCATAGAGTTCCACTGGCTACAATCCAAGGACATTCCGGTAGCCATTCTGGACCATCCCCAGTGGTTGTTGCATGTCATGGATGCAGAGCAGAGCAGTACCTGTACCAGCCTTTGTGCTGGCCCATTGTATTATGGGCAAATGGGGAACTATACGCATCACTCCTCCCACAATCATGCAAACATTACTCCAACAGGATCTCAGCCACCATCAAAGGCATTAGTTTTCCCCAAAAAAAATCATGCAGGGGTAATGAAAGAACTAGAGAAAAGATGATCTCCTGGCAAAGTTCAATGTGAGAGTGTAACAGTTTCCTAAGGAGTATTCAGTTCACCCTCAACATCTTGCATGCGGATGGAAGGAAGATTCCACCTGCCACAGACTCATATCCCTCCTAAGTACTTCAAGTCTCTATTCTAGATATTCTTAGAAGTTGTTAAGGTATTTTTTTTTAAAAAAAAAAAGATACTTTATATAAAAAGTGTGTGTGTGTGTGTGTGTACATATATATGGCCTCTTGGCTGAAGTGATTCCATATAAATTGATTCAGTTGTTATGTTCTCTCTGGAAATGAGCAGCTTGAGTGTATGCTGATAGTTTTGTTGTGTTTTCCTGTGTTCTTAGCAAAAGATACTCATGAAATGTAAATTAAAAGAGAAGTGCTCATCAGTGGCACAATATTTCTTAGCAAATGGAAGTACAATAACATGTGGCTGATCTAGAAATGCATGAAGAGTTTGATCTTCTTATATGAAATTACTTTTGCTCTGCCCCTTTTGAGGCATATAACCCACTCTAAACTTAGCTGAACTCCAGGGTTCACACTTCTCTGAATCATATGATGCCATTTTTGCCAGCCGAAGAGCTACATTGACTGCTTCTGTCTTTCCAAGCCCAATTCAGTGAGTTTTGTCTTCCCTAGAACACCATAAACAGCATAGAGCCAGGAAATCGGAAAACCTATCTTCTATGTGAATTTGCCTAAAATTTATGTCCACCATCTCAAAGCTAGTGATGTTGACAGGCATGAAGGACTGAGAATATTGTGAAACAGTATCTGCACTGTGGAACCCCTTCCTTGAGCAATTCAGATTAGGGGTCCCCCCCCCTCTATTATCCATTAGGCAGCTGCTTAGACCTAGAGATGGGCAAATTTGTAAGCTTCACTTCTTCAAATGTTGTGACTTTTTGTAAATTCCAGTCAACAATGAACTGAAACAAAAAGCCCACACACCCTTCATTGGAATACGCAAAAATATCAGTTTCACTCTCTCTCCATTTAAATTTTGTGAATTTTGTTAATAAAACCCAAACTGAAACATAACTCTTAATCTGTTAATTTCACAATTGCCTATTCCTTGGAACGCTTCTTTTTAAAAGAACTAGTGATATTACTCATTACACTGATCACTCAACAGCTCATTGTTTGTGATTAATGCAAACCAGAAAGTAACTTGCATCCATATGGATGTATGGTGAAAAATCCCCCCTCAAAGGTATAAAATATACTTTGTGCAGTAAATTAAAAGAAAACCTATAAAAGTTGATGTACAGATGGCATCTAACTCCAAATAAACTGTCGAAATGGCTCAGAATGTTTCCAATCAATGTTGAGGATGTCAAGATAAGAGGAATTCTGCCTCCCCCCACCCCATATATGGTTGACTTGTAAGAGGGCTAAAAGCATGCACCTTGTGCCACTGTTTAGGGCAGCCACCCTGCAAAGGCAGTTCTATCCCTCCCACCCTTCTCATTTACTCACACACAGATTGTCTGTTTTTCTTTCTTCTGGTGAAGGCAAGAATCTCTTTAGTGTGAGCAGAAGAGTGGCTGCTTGTAGAAGCTGTCTGTTTTGGGACCATTTGTGGTGTTAGTATTTCCATACTAAATGGAATGGAATGGAAGTGGGTGCAGTGATGTCATTAGGGGGTACGGTGGAGCAGAGTGCTCTGAGTGTCACTACAGAGGGGAGTGTCATCCAGTGGGGTAGTACAGCATGGAGGGAATGGGTGACTGCCTTCTGGATCCTGCACAGCCATGGCCACATGGGACTTACAAGGCTGAGGGAAGGTGGCTGCCTTCTGGGTCCTGCATGGTAATGTCCACGTGGGACACAGAAGGTGAGGGGGCTGATGAGAGAGAGCCAAGCATGCCCCCACTCACTGTTGGGGTGCCATGCTATATGCCATGGCAGTGAGATGGGTGGAGTGCCCTGTTGGTATCACCCTTGGAAGCCCCATCCCCAGAAGCCCCACCTCCCTGCACCAGGTGACACCCCAGGCAGGGTTGCTACTGGGTGGATGGGAGGTGGCATGGACTAAGAATAGATAGAGTCAACTTATCCTGTTATAGCTAGAGACTATGCATGCAAAGAATCATAACTCACTAGCTGTTTGGAAGTATTATCTATGAAAAAGCAGCTGAGCGATCCCTCAACATAAATCATCAACGACATAATCCAGGGTCATTCCTGGACATTGTGGGAATTTGAAATGACAGCACCACCAACAGACGAGCAAGTCTTCTTTGTCAAGACACAGATTCAACAGGGATCTCATGCTTCCGCTTCTCTTCTTTTGGGTGGCTGGATCCTATCTTTTCCAGGCCACAAACTCTCAGCTGTGGCATACAAGCAGTTCAGACATTTGAACTGCTTACATTCAGGGGTGAAAAAAATGAGACAAGCATTGTATGAATCAGTTGCTTTTGAATTTCACCCCTGGTTGAACCATGCTAGCCAAGACAGGTAACTCACATTCCCACCCCATAACATAGAGCAAATGTAAATGCAAAGCAGGTATTGGGAAGGTTGGCTAGCAAGAGTTGTCTTTAGCTCTTAATGAGGT
>NW_024808471.1:1184-3355 GCF_019175285.1 Sceloporus undulatus | reverse complement strand
TTCAAAAAATGAAATACTTTATTCCTTTTTTCCTTAAAATTAAGACCATTTACATTCCATGATATCAGTTTTATCATTGTTATATATTAGTGACTTTGTGTTCTTTCTCTAGTTTTTATTCCCCTTTCTTCCTCTTTTTTTCTTTACTTTCTCTGGAGGGGGGTAATTTTTCCCTTCTTCCTTTTCCTTTTCAATGTATGGTTTATTTCTTGTTGCTTGTAGTAATCTTGTTGTCATACGTTCCGTTCTAACTTCCACTCTCTTATCTTTTTTCCCAAACTTCTTTTCTTGGTCTTCTTCTCCTTGTATTTCCCCTTCTTCTAGTTCCTCTGCTGAGATTGAATGCTGTGTTTCTATCTCATAACTTTTGTAGTTATCTGTTGCTCTTGTATTTAGATCTGATTCTGACCTCCTTCTTTGAGGTTTTTTTCTTCTTTGTTTCTGAATTTTTGTTCCATTAATAACAGTTGTGTCTGTATTGGGGGAGTCTTCTTCTGATGAAGTCGTTTCAGAGGATTCATTTCCTTTAAATTTTTTCAGAAAAGCTTCTGCTTTGTCAATAGTGTCAATCCAGTATTTCTTGTTATCTATTACAAATATCACCCCTTCTGTTCTCCCCCAGCGATATTTGATGTTGTTTTCCTTAAGAAATTCTGTCAAATTCGTATAATCTTTTCTCTTCTTTAAGATTTGTGAGGGGATATCTTTAAATATTTTGATCTCTTGTGGGTGATCTTCCATGAAAAATTTTTTTTGATAATTAACTTCCAGGATTAAGTCTCGTACCCTTGTTCTTACAAATTTTATTATAATATCGCGAGGGAGTTTTTTGTTGGTAGCGATCCAAGAATTTTGTCTATATAATTTATCCACTTCTAGGTCTAGTTGTTCTGGAACCCAATTTATATAATAGGCCAGTGCGGGAATCAGTCGTGTACTTAAGTCTTCATTATATTGTTCTGGAAGCCCTCGGATTTTCAATGTTTTTTCTTTACTTTTTATTTCGATTAAAGTTTTGAATTTTTCGTCCAATATTTGTGATTCCTCTATTTTTTCTATTTTTCTTTCAATTTTTGTTGTTTTTTCTTCAGTTTCTAAAATTTTTTTGTTATTTATTTGTATTTCCTGTGCCATATACGTTAGGCTCTCTTTAAGTCCCTGAATTTCTTTATGTATTTCTGTCTTTATTTCCTCTTTCCATTCTTTAATTTCTTGGCGTATCTCAGCTCTGATTTCGGTTCTAATATCTAGTCTGAGTTTTTTGATTTCTTCCAAAATTGTACAATTATAGTCGTTGGTGTTCGGGGCTTCCGCATCGCTATTGTCTATTCCCTCAATATCTGCTTCTTCTGCCTTTGCCTTTTCTGCCTTTGCCTTTTCTGTTCTCCCTTCTGCTTCTTGAATGGTGTATTGTTCTCCTGGATCCATATTCTTGATCTATCTCCTCTTTCTTTTTCTTTTCTTCTTCTCCCTCTCCTTTTTTTTCTTTCTCCTCCCCTTTTCTTCCCCTTTTCCTTCCTCTCTTCCCCTTCCTCTTCCTTCCTTCCTTTACTTTTCACCCCCTCTTTGCCTTTCAGTAGAAAGTGTACCTTTTTATTCTTTATTCTAGGTTGAAGGGTATTCCTTAACCCCTTTTCTTTCAAGAACCTCTTTTTCTACTAATCTATATCCCCGTTTATTTGTTTGTTTTCCCCCTCCCTTTATATATCCTTAGTTAATCGGTTATATACCAACTGTAGGGGGAAGAGGGAAAATAGAAGAAGAAGAAAAAAAAAAACCTTTAAAAAAGGTGGGCGTCACTTCTGCCCTTGGGCCTTAATAATGTAAGGTATGCATCCTATATTACTATTTGTGCAGTATAGCTTTACCCTATTTTTTTTTCTTTTCTTTGGGCAAGGGTTTTTTTTTTTTCTTTTTTCTATTGTTTCCAAAAGCCTTGCCCAACCCTTACTTTAACTGAGGTGGGATAGGTTCCCCCTCAGACTACGTTCCGCCATTCACCTTTTGCGACAGAGCGAGTTGGAGATTATTTTATATGATTTCCCCCCTCTACTTATATCTATTTTTGCCCCCTCCTTTTTTCTTTTCTTTCCCTTTCCCCCCCTCTCCTCTTCCTCTCCCTTCCTTCGAGGAAAGAAAAAAAAAAATTCTGCTGCGCCCACCGGGTGGGA
>NW_024808471.1:0-1174 GCF_019175285.1 Sceloporus undulatus | reverse complement strand
GGGGGGAGTGTTCCTGGGGCCGAACGCCCCGCCGCTTGCCTCTCTCCGCCGCCGCTGGTGCCGCTGCCGCGTTGGGGCTGATGTTAGGGGCCTTTTTAAGGAGGCCCTGGGCGCTGCCCTGCCTCGGCTGCTGCTGCTGCGTCCACCGGGTGGGAGGGGGGAGTGTTCCTGGGGCCGAACGCCCCGCCGCTTGCCTCTCTCCGCCGCCGCTGGTGCCGCTGCCGCCCAAATAGTTTACAAATTGACCAAGAAAAACCAGTAAATGCTGCACTCAGTGAAGTACAGGGGAGACCCTCTCACAGTCACAGGAGTTTACCGCATACCATGCAGCTGCAAACAAGTCTACATAGGGACCACCAAACGCAGTGTCCAAACACGAATCAAGGAACATGAGAGAGACTGCAGACTGGGTCAGCCAGAAAAATCAGCAGTAGCAGAACACATTATAAACCATCCTGGGCATAAAATGCTGTTTGAAAATCTGGACTGCAACTATCAAGTTTTCAACTTCCAACAGGAAAGAAGAAACCCTTAAAGTTAGCAAAGTTTAACTACCAGTCCTGAAAAACATGAAAATCAAGACCCAGCAAATGCAAATGAAAACCACCCAGAGTCAAGGGTTTTCCTAGCAAACAATGGATCTCTAATTAAACAGACACAAATACTCATTGCATATCCTCCCACCCTGAGGCCTTGCCATTCAATAACAGAACAACACACACTTTAACACTGAAAACACTCTTCCCAACCCAGGGTCACACAGAGTCTGTGTGTGTGTGTGTGTGTGTGTGTGTGCGCGCGCACACACACACACACACACACACCACTTACTTCCATGCCAGCATTCTCTGAAGATGCCAGCCACAGATGCTTGCTAAACATCAGAAAAAACTCTTCTAGAACATGGTCATACAGCCTGAAAAACCCACAAAAAGCTACTACTACTACTAATAAGAATAAGAATATGCTAGATATATTTTTTCTTTTTGAAATTTCTACTAGTCAGAACAATGAGAAGAGGGCATCATTTAAAATTGCCTCTGTGCCCCACCATACCTCAGAGGAATTGATTTACTGGGACAAAAGTTTTTTTTCCCTTCTGAAAGCTTTTATGTATATGTACAAATTTTTTTTCAGTAGTAGTTTAAAGATTCTTTGCCAGCTTTGTAATAGA
>NW_024808470.1:0-3355 GCF_019175285.1 Sceloporus undulatus | reverse complement strand
TTGATTGATTGGTCGGTTGTATTTTCGGGCCAAGAACCTGTAAAGTTACATATCTTGTTATTGGTTAAGGACACATAGGGAGCTACTCATGACCATGTATTTTATAGATGCCAATTTCAAGAAAATGTGCTTTTGGAAATTATTCATTTATTTATTTATTTCCCGCTCTTTTCCCAGGACTGGGACTCAGAGCGGCTTCACAGCGATTAAAAAACAAACAAACAAACAAACAAAAAGTACAATTAAAACATTTTAAAAAATAAATAGATAAATAACATGCATTAAACAGAATGATTAAACTAGTCCAACATTCCTGCCTGTTCTTATAGTGATTCCTTAAATGCCTGTTTGAACAAGTAGGTCTTCACCTGCCGGCGGAAAACCATCAAGGAGGGAGCCATTCTTATCTCCCTGGACAGGGAGTTCCAGAGTCTAGGGGCAGTCAGCTTCTTATTAACATACATGCCTTGCCCATGTTCATATATATTTCCCCCCTCCCCTTCTTTTTCTCCTTTTCTTTCTAACTACACTTTTAAAAATCCAACAAAGGTAATTTTAAATGAGAATTGTGTTTCCTGAAGGCTTCCAGGAGTGAGGTTGTGTTTTTTTTAAAGCAACTAGCTAGCTTTAAAGATACCCACTTTTTGCACAGCACGGTCCATACCCAGCACCTGCAATTTACCAGCAAAGCAGACAGCATAAGTTGTAGTACTGTGTCACTTCCAATAAGCCAGCACTGGAGAATACTGGCTTGTTTCCAATAAGCCAGTACTGGAGAAAATAATGGGAATATGTATCTCCAAAGGTGGATATTTCTGAGAATGGGGGTGCAGGTAGGCTTGCCATATCCCGCCTGGGGCCGGGACTTTCCCGGTTTGGGGTGGGTCCGCACGGTCCTGCCCCGGTTTGCCCCCGCCCCCAGGATTGCCCCGCCCCCGGGGGAGATATGGCAAGCTGAGGGAGGCTTTCCCTCGCCGCTTGGGCCCAGGCCGGCAGGGAAAGCCTCCCTGAAGGGGAGGAGTCCCTCGCCGCTTGGGCTCTGCCGCTGGGGACGGGCCCAGGCAGGCAAGGAAAGCCTCCCCTGAGGGAGGCTCCTATTCAAATGTAGGACACAAAAAAGTGTCCTACATTTTAAATTTTTGTCCTACATTTGTCCCATTTTGGAGGTCCTGATGAATGGCAACCCTAGGGGCAGGCAGCCTTGGCCTTAAATTCTTAAAATTCTTTCAGCCAGGAATGCAAATGTGAACTGGGATGACATTGGCTACTCACTGCAACTATGAAGTGTAGCCACATGGTACCGATGATGACAAATGCCTTGGGAATGCATCATGGAAGATGCAGCTTCTCTGCTGCCGCACCCATTGCCTTCAGCTTCACATCACTGTAATGATAGACCTAAAACCTTACAGTATGATGGTAGACCTAAAAACTTACAGTATGTTAGACCTAAAACCTTACAGTATAAAACCTTGGGAACCTTGGGGAGTACTGCTATAACACAGGGACATAGCCAGGATTTGGGGAAGGGGGGGGGTCCAGACTAAGTGCCACCATTATAATGGGGCTTGGGTGCGACAGCATGCACCATTCATTGTATCTAATGGACACCCCCCCCGCTACATCCCTGTACAACAGATAGCATGTTTCTGAGGGATGAATAGACAATAGCTGTGTATACTCAATCTTGCAAGATTCAATAAAGTGTCATAGGAATCTCTCTCTCAGTGTGTGAACTGGGAGCCTCATACGCTGGGCAGGATCCTCATTTTGAAGGGCTTGTCTGAAATTTAAGGTGACAATTGCCTGGCCCTTCTCTCCCCCACTTTCAGGAGGAGCTCTTCCCTCTTTTAGCTGACAATGAATAGGCACCATGGCACTGAGACTCAGCCTTGACAGAGCTGCAACCGAAATGTGGGGTGGGGGAAGGAGAGGAAAGAAAAGGCCCTCCCTTCTCCTAGCAGTGAAAAAAGCCATACAGCTGCTCCATTCACTCTGCCAAAATGGAAGGACGGCCTGCTGGAGAAAAAGCATACACACACACACACACACAGAGAGAGAGAGAGAGAGAGAGAGAGAGAGGACAGGGAGGAGTGGGAGGGAAGCTTCTCTGCTAGGCAAGGAGCTCCATTTATCGGAAGGGAGACACAGCCATTCAACACAGACACACCCAGTGAGGGAGCCAGAAATGCCTGTCCCTGCTGGGATCCTAATCCTTGCAGCTGCCTGTTGCTTCCCTCTCGCCATGCCGCCTTGAGTTCCTGTACTGGGAGGATGGCGAAGTATAAATAAACATAAACATAATAATGTATCCCTGGGCTCTGCTTTACTAACAAGGATGGCAACAGGCTGCTCCTATGCACCGTTATGCCTGTACACGAATGCTATAAATCTCAGGATGGTGTCTGCAAATTCTGCCACAAAACCCCCGATTCCCTTGACAATTTCCCTATAGCCAGGGGCTCTGGGGGAACATAACACAGAACCTAGCAAACTGATCTTTGTGCTGGAAATCTCAGGTGTTTTAGCACTGATTTCAAAAAGATTCTTGTGCTCTCGGCTGAAAAGGAAATCTGTGAAAAGTTGCAAAGTTGTTCTTCAAAATGCCATTTTATATAAAGAGCACGATTTTACGAGAATGGCAAACGTCCTCTGAACAAATCTTGCCAAGAAAACCTCATGACAGGTTCACCTTAGGGTTGCCATAAGTCGGAAATGACTTGGAGGCACACAACAAGAACAAACAAATTGTACATAATGGGACTCGAGCATCCATAGGAGCCCTGAAATCAAACCCCAAGCGCCCACTATACATGGAAAACTGTCATCCTTTGTATCCAAAACCCTCATCTGAAGTACTGAACATGAGCATTTAGGTACTACAACATTCCTCCCTTCCACATTACACTTCATGTTTGTTTGTCCAGTATGTTCCAGTTCCCTGGGAAATGTGCAGTGCAAAGGACAGCTCTGTATTCAGTTCTAACTCGGCTGAAATAACCCTGGCAACATTTGTGAAAGTGTCAAATGATCCTACAAGAGATGTGGGGGAGGAACTTCACAGCATAGCAACATATGCTCAAATATATTGGCCATCCACATTCTCTCCATGAAGCAGAAATGCTAGACTGGAGTAGAGATACCAGAGCTAGAGCTAAAGCAGGGTGTGGCAAGTCTGCAAATGAATCTCTGTTACAAATCAGCAGAGGATTTAGAAATGGCAAAATGAATTGAGAATAACTGCTGAAAATGCTCTCTTAATTATGACTGAATGGAAACCACAGATTCCCCTAGAAATCTAAGCAGGGCCTTTTCTGAAGATTTCTGAAAGAACAAAATGTAGGCAACTCCTCAA
>NW_024808469.1:0-3355 GCF_019175285.1 Sceloporus undulatus | reverse complement strand
CTCAATATACTCAACAAACCCACTTTCCGTTCCCTTACAGGACCCTCAGCAATCGGAATCAAGCACATTCTAGGAAATGTATTACCATTAGTATAGGCTTACATTATTCACCAATCCCACCTTTGTTATTTACCTCTTATGCTTATGTACGAATGCGTGTGTGTGTGTGTGTGTGTGTGTGTGTGTGTGCATGTATTTTGCTATTTCCCTAAATAAAACATAAAAACCCATTTGAAATGCCTCTGGAGTTATGTGAGATTGCATGGCTGGTACAGTTGGGCTGACCTCCGAGGTCACTGTTTGCCTGAACAAAACGATGTCTCTTCTTTGAGCTAAGTATCAAACCCCCACACCCAAAAAAGCATAGCACTTGCAAGTGTCCTCCCCAGACTCCAGCATTTTGGGTAACAAAGGGCCTCTGGAACCAAAAATGCAGCTAAGCAAGCTCAGGTTGGAAAATAAAAGTGCTTTTTCTCTAATTGTGTCCTCCTTTCCTTCCTTCCTAAATATTACTCATAATTGCTAAATAAAACCACTTAATATGTCTGAAAACAAGGACCTGAGCCAGTTCTCATTAGTTCACTGAAACCAGTTCTGAAAATCTGTCAGAACTGCCTCCCAATCCCCAAGGCCCCTCTCCTGGCCCTTCCCAGGGGTCCCTTCCTCTCCGCACAGAGCTAGGAGATCCTGGCTTTGCTCCTGCCTTCCCCTCCTGGCTCCCAGAGGCCTGATCCCCTTCACTTTCTCCCTCTGCGATCTAACCTTCTTTCTTGCCCATCAGCATCTCATTTTCAGCATCTCTTCCCTGCCTTTCAATTTTTCACTTTCCGTCTGTCTCTTTATCACAGACATATACCCACAGAGGGTGATTCATAAAAGGGGCACTTTGAGGCCCATTTGTTGAAAAAGGTGGGATAATCAATATACAAATAATTCATTGGCAAAGGCAGAGCAAAGGAGCTGGGACCTGGACTTCAATTTTGGTGAGGGTCAAGCACCAGGATAAGACAGGCATGGACTATTGATGGGGTTTGGAGGAGATGTCAGGGGCAACCCCACATTGTATTGCTTGGGGGGGGCAGAATGAAATAATATTCTGCCCTTCAGCATCCCACAGCATCCATTGGGGGAAGTGGAGGCCATTTTACCACTGTTGGGCTCTCCCTGAGCCACTGCAGGCCCAAGAGAGGTCTTTCCCCCAAGAAGACGCTCCAGAGCTTTAAAAGGATGGAAGAGGCACCAAAAATGGTAGGAAACTTTCCCAGGGATGTGCTGAGTACCATTTGGTTGTGAAAAGCATTAATCTCAATGGCTTCTTTCCACAAAATCCTAGGTTAGGCAGTTTAGGACGGAGTGTTTACAATCCTTAGAAACTGGAGAGCAATAGTGCCTCACTGAACTATAGATTCAAATATTCTACAGGATGTTGCTATCACGATTAAACTACGCTTGAAAGGAATCTATAACTCCTAGTAGACTGCGAGTTCAACATGGGCCAACAGTGTGATGTAGCAGCTAAAAAGGCCTATGTGATTCTAGGCTGCATCATTACAAGAATAGTTTCTAGATCAAGGGAAGTAATAGTGCCACTCTATTCTGCTTCGGTCAGGCCTCGCTTGGAATAATCCTGTGTCCAGTTCTGGCCCCATAATTCAAAAAGGATGTTGACAAACTGGAGCATGTCCAAAGGAGGGCAACCGAGGTGGTGAAGGTTCTGGAAACCATCAAGCTCTATGAGGAGCAGCTTAGAGAGCTGGTTATGTTTAGCCTGGAGAAAAGAAGATAAAGAGTGGATATGATATCCATGTTTAAATATTTGAAAGGGTGTCATGTTGCACAAGGAGCAGGCTTGCCTTTTGCTGCTACAGAAAAAAGGAGACACCAAAATGGATGCAAGCCACAGTGAAAGAGGTTCCACCTAAACATTAGCAGGAATTTTGTGACAGTAAGAGATCTTTGACAGTGGAATATACTCCCTTAGAGTTTGGTGGAGTCCTCTTCTTTGGAAGTCTTTAAAGAGATGCTGGATGGCCATCTCTTCGGGGTGATTTAAAAGTGTATTCCTGCATGGCAGAAGGGGGTTGAACTGGATGGCCCTTGTGGTCTATTCCAACTCTATGACTCTATAATTCTAATGAAACCAAAGCGACATGATAATATAGTATGAAAGGGCCCTCAGTCTTTATAGAAAGAGCAATGGATTCAGGTTCCTTACCTACAGAAGCTACATTCTCATAATTGTCCATCATTACATAGTTGTACAAAAGTTTCTGTTTCTTGGTCAACAGATTCCATTCATCCTCAGAGAAATATACTGCCACATCGGCAAAGGTCACCTGCAATAGAAAATAGCCCTCATTATTATTATTATTATTATTATTATTAACCTTTACTGTATTTATAAAGCGCTGTAAATTTACACAGCGCTGTACATACAATCTTTTAGTCAGCCAGAGAGTGACTAAGCAAAAGGGGAGGAAAGCACATGGTTCATCCCAAATATTATTTCATCACTTCAGAATACAGTCCAGGAAATAAACTTTAAATTCTGTTAGCAAGCAAAAAGCTACTGCCTTTCAGATCCAATTTGTCTTGAATATTTTCAATATAATATAAAATATAATAATTTTTTTAAATTTAAACCATGGCTGGGATATTCAGGATGGATTCAAATACTGACTATCCCAACACATATAGTCCATTTAGCCACAAAAGAATTATGGTGCATTTAGCCATTTCTTGCCAAATTTCAAAGGCAAATGTCATTTTAAAAAACAGTTCTGGGGAGCACTCTGGACTTGAGGGCCACTGGGCCCATCCTGAATTTAGATCCGAGATGGTCTCCCATATTCCTAACATTTCATAGACAGGAAAAGCAAGGCACATGTGGACAAGCAACACCAGAAGGTGGTGAGGATGGCCAAAGTTGTTTATGAGGAAGATCACACAAGCTAGGAAGGGCACAGTGGTTTGCTTTTGCCTCAGCCTCCTGCCAAGGGAAGACCCGGCAACTTATCTCCTCTCCTCTCCCCCCATTTGAGTTGATGGGGTGCAAACCCCTTGGAAGTCATTTTGCAGCAACCCAAGAGAGCTGAGGAGAATGGGGAAAGTGGGAGGAGGAGACAGAAACCGGGACATTTTTGAAAGTCCCTGAAAAAATGGGGTGACAGAGGATTAACCAGGACTTTCTCTTCCAAATTGGGACAATATGTTCTCCATTTGCTTTCATGAGCTGGCCCAGCAATGAGACAAATGAAACTCACCACAGAGTTGTTGTACTTCGACAGCCTCTTTCTCTTGTAGTCCAACTCTCTCCGCTTGGCTTCTATGTTGGCCATTAGGTGGGAAGGGGGGG
>NW_024808468.1:0-3355 GCF_019175285.1 Sceloporus undulatus | reverse complement strand
TATTATTATTATTATTATTATTATTATTATTATTAGTCTTAAGTGCTGTAAATTTGGACAGTGCTGATTGTTATCACTATAGTATCTAACGCTATTGGGATTTCTGGTGTCGGTGGGGCAGTTAATCTGCTCTGGATCTTAGTCCAAACTTTATAGAGATCCCATCTACGGTACTGAACCTATATGGAGGCTAGTGTTCATTATGGTGAATATCTCCTTTGAAATCTGGATTCACACCTTCCTCCCTGACTTTACTGTCATCAGTTTGTACTTGCTACTGGGATCCTACACCTGTCATTGGACTGGTTACTTTAATAATGTTTTTAAAGACTAGAAATAATACTTACTTCAGCAATCTCTCTTGTATAGCTTCCCAGGAGTCTCTGCGGTTTTCATCAACATACATTCGGAAAAGAATTCTCAAACAACAAGCCAAACTGCTGGTCTCTTGTTTCAAAAGGTTAGGCTTTGATTTACCCTTGAACCCTAGAAATTGAGGACAGAAAGACAGCTACATATTCTTATACTGCCAAATGCCAGAAACAAAGTTGAAATCAAGGTGCAATAGCACTAACTAAACAGCTGCTGCAAATCCAAGCCATTTCCACAGCTTTCTCACCTTATGAGGCTTAAAAAATGATTTGACAAGGTATACACACATTTGAAATGACATGCAAGTAAAAATCACTACAACAGGAACATCTGGAGCAGGAAAATGGTTAAATACTTCCTCTCTCCTCTCTCATGTGTTTAATCTTAATCACTTTTTCTAATAGCATCATTAAATGTATTTAAATGTAATACTGAGTTCAACTATAAAAGAACCCTCACAGACTTAGTTGATGATTTAAATGAAACTCCACAGATTGCAGGTTTAAAGACAGATATGTGTTGCCCCCAAAGTTTACAAAAAGCCAAGGACTGCTACACCATATTAAGGGCAAAATAAGTGCCACTGCACTGATTTCAGTTAATTGAATCTAACAGTGTCCACTGGAATGACATCTGCCGCATTCTACATGAAAAAGTAAGTAGAACAGCTACTGCACTGTTGTTAACTGCCATCAATCTCAATTTACAGTGACCTTATGAATGAGAGACCTCCAAGTCACCCTATTATTAACAACCCTGCTCACACCTTGATTGAGTCTATTTACTTGTAGTGCAGTATTCTTTTACTACAAAACCTTAGCAAGCATTTTTATATTTTCTAATGAGTTTAACTGACTTGTACTAATCTATACGTAAGATTATGAGCAATACAACTTTCTTAATTGCATCACAATATTCTAAATTACACTTATCTTAAAACGTCCTGAGTAATTATTCTGTGTGATTAGACTAATTTAAAAGCCTAAATGAATATAACCTGAAAAAACAGTAATTATGTATTTTTCAAAACCCCTCTGTGCTCCACATATTTTTATGCTCACCTGCTCTCCACAGGACAGTCCGTTGTTCATAATTTGAGTTGAAAGCTTTTGAGAATGAATGTGACTCTTGAAGACAGTCTAGCAGCTTGAACAGATGTTGGGAAGACATGTATTTGTACATTCCTTGGTCTTCAGTGTCAATGTGAATATCTGTATCTAGCGTGTCCCTCTGAAGAGGAAAATCTTGTTACAGGGAGTAGTGGCTGAAGGAGGACAGGTTCCTTATCTGTAACTATAGTTTTTTGAATGGTCATTTGTGCCCTCACACAATTGGATACTCGCCTGTGCAGATACATCCACAGAATATTTCAGAGCTCAGTAGCTTTTGGTGGCAACTCTGCCCATTTGGGCACCAACATCAATAGCGCCAAGAACCACTCCCTCTTAATTCTGCTGTCCATCAAGAGTAAACCAGACCTGCAGAAAAGAGAGGGGAGGAGGGAGGGTTGTATGATGGCACAGATGACCACTTGAAGAACTACAGTTACAGGTAAGCAACCTATCCTTCTTCATGGTATCTGTGCCTCACACAACTTGGGTGACTAGCATGCTTACCAATGGAGCTGGGGCAGGTCTATTGAAGACAGAAGAAAACACTATCCTTCCAAATAATGCATCGGCCTGAGCCTTACAGTCTATTTGTTACTGCTGGACGAGGGAAGTTAGCTGAGCCCACATAGCTGCCCTGCAAACGTATGGTAGAACAACACATCTTAGCCATGCATGGGATGTGGAGACTACATGAGTCACATGGGACTGAGGCCCAAGAATTCTGTTTTTCTGGCCAGTTAGTAAGCCAAACTGATCACTCTGACAACCCATGCGGACAGTCTCTGTGATGAAACAAGAAAGCCAACTTTCCATCCCTCCTGGCAGAGAACCAGTCTCTGAGGGATTTCCTGATAGGAGCAGTATAATGAGAAGGTCTATTGAACGTCCAGACAATGCAAAGCTTTCTCTAGCTCAGACAAGGACACCTGATATAAGACCAATTGGTTGGTATGCCACTTTAGCTGCCAGATAGACCTGCAAAGAGGACAGAGAAAGAGCCTCATCCTCTACATCCAGTAGAAAACTTATCACCATCCTCTCATTAGTTGGAGCCATTGGGAGACCCAAAGTTTGGGTGACGGAGGTAAAACACTGCCATTTGAGGGTATATCATCATTGGAATGAAGGCTTATGTGAGGCCTATAAAATGGAGAGGATGTGAGCATCTAACTCTTCCAAAGGCTCCAAACCACCAGGTGAAGGAACCTGAGATCTGGATGCCACACCTTCCTTCATATCTGAGCGAGCAAAGTGGGTGAGTATGGGAGCTGGAAATATTTGCAAAAAGACACCTGCAGGAGCATTACAAGAGCTGCTTAGGCCACCACAAGGCTTTAAGAATACAGCACCCTGGTGATCAGAGGAAAAGGTGGAAATAGTTAGAGATCCCATACAATGCTGGAGAAAGACATACCTCAAAGAGTTGTGGCCATGGTCCCCTCTGCTGCAGAAGAGTTTGTGTTTCAGTTCTGTGTGGAAGCAAACTTTTCCATCACTGGTTGGTCCCAATGGCACACAATAAGATTGAAGGCATGATGGGACAAGGAGTACCCATGAGCTTCCACCACCATTCAACTGAAAGAGTGCTAGGAGACTGTCTTGTTCAGGGACATGCAGAACCAATGTAAAGGTGTGTTTATGAATGCACAGGAGCTGGTACCTCCTTGTTTATTTAGATGACTGTTGTCATGTTGCCCAACAGAATTTGGACCACTGTCCCATGGTTGAAGCTTTCAAATGCCTTGAGGGCCTTCATCTCCAGGGCACTGATGTGCTAGTGACTTTCTACCCTTGATCAGTGCCCATGTGTATCCCCTCCTGACCCAAAGTGTCCCAAGTCACTAGGTTTGTAGGCTGAGGGAAAAAAAAAA
>NW_024808467.1:0-3356 GCF_019175285.1 Sceloporus undulatus | reverse complement strand
TGGATGGCAATGGAAAAGAGAACGAAAAAGAGATCCACAAAACAAAATTCTTGGAAGACAGGGCAGCAGGGGTGCCAACTGACCAGGTGCTCTGCCCATGCTCAGAGGCATATTTAATCACTAACACACACACACACACTCAGGGACATCACATTCACATCACACAACCCAAATGGTCCTCCTCACAGTACAACAACGACCCTGAGAGGTAGGCTTGGGGCACTCTGCCCAAGCTCAGGAATTCATAAATTCAAATGTCACTCTGAGGCAGACACAGAAGTCCACAACATCAAGCCATGATACCATGATAAAGTATTGCCTTTGTGTGCCTTGAAACTTATGTCTTACTTGGAAATCCAAGGCAATTGGGATTAAGCCAGCCAAGATCCCTCACTCCCTGCAGTGCCTCTCTCCAGCACTTTTGCCCCTGGAGCCTGAGAATGCCTGAGGGGGGGGGCAATCACTGTCCTCTCTCTGATTGGCTGAACTCCAAACAGTTGGGGTTGGTTGGGCTTGCTCCCTCCTGGCTCTCAGAGGGAGTCATTAGAGAGAGAGAGAGAGAGAGAGAGAGGTTTTTCTCCAGCCCTCTTGGCTGAAAACTGTTACACTCCAAAGGGTTTTGGTTGCTCTGCAGGCAGCCTTCTCAGGCTGGAGCTGAAAGGGCCAAAGTCGTGGAAAAGGCACTGAAATAGAGCAAGGCGCGAAAATCACACGGAAAGCTCTGAAAAGTCCCCGTTTTTGCGTGAAAGTCGCGAAATTGGCAACACTGTTGCCATAAGTCACAAAAACGACTTGGAGGTAGACAATACTACCACCAAGAAGTGAGCAAATGCAGAATTTCAGGCTCATCAGTGGAAGTGCGTGCAGCATATACACACAGCTAGGCATACATCCCATTGAACTCAGCAGGGCTTCCTTCTGAGCAACAAGGTTGAGAGTTCGATCCCAGGGCTCCAAGGCTGACTCAGTCTAGGTCAGTAAAATGAGTACTCAGCTTGTTGGGGGCAATTGGCTTACAGATTGTAAACCACTTACAGAGTGCTGAGTTCACTATGAACCGAGTTGGGGACAGTCTCTATCCCTATTTGCCTGGTCTGTGCATTTCCTTTGACCCATAATCAGCTGTCTCCTTTGTTTCTGATTCACACACCCCAGCCCAGCCCAGTTTCCCCAGCTTTAAATTAAAACAGCCCTCAACTGAACCTGGCAATCCCTTGAAGGGTTAGTAGATGTCATATCCAATTCTTTTTCATTTTTATAACGCACTGCTCCGATGCGGTGCACCGAGGCAACCAATAATGCGCCATGCTGATTACCGGAGCATGTAATTTAATGCCAAGTCACTGGAGAGGATATGCGGAGCTGAAAATGAAAACTGTAATTTCCTTATCATCAGGAGAACTCATTCATTCCATTACAGTGAGCTATTCTGTGCGCTTCTTTCCCTCCCTTCACCACAACCTTTGCAGCGCAGACAACACAACACAGGTGATGCATCTTCTCCCAGGAGACAAAGCGAGAATGGGAGGCATATGGTGGATGGAAGGAGCCGAGTGGAGTCATTTCCCCGTTTCAGCAATTGGACTGGTTCATTCCATATATTACAGCAGGGGTGAGGCCAATTGTGGGAGGCTGGGGGGTTGCATTGGCTCTCCAGAAGATATTGTTGGGCTGTAATACACCCCTTGCAAAAACAACAGCAACAACCCTGTCTTGCTTTGCCCCCAAATGTCTTCTAGAGGATGTGGAGGCATCCTCAACATGTTCTTTGTCCCCTGGATCTAGGAAAGACATTCTTCTAGCAAGGTGGCTTAGACAGAGAGAGATTAGGATCTTTTGTCTTCTTTTCCTGCTTGGATTTCCTTACTCTGTCAGCCACCTGTCCCTAAAAAAGTGTTACAGAGCCATAGCATTGGAAGAGATCCCAAGAACCTAGGCTTGTTTGTTTGTCCCAGAAAACTGCAGAAATCCCAGACTGAAGGGTCTGAAAAATGTCTCATCTGGCTGGGCCACTTGAAGCAGCAGATCCTGGATTCCTAGAGGCAAGAGTGAAACTTTGTGAGAAGACAGTCATCATCCCACCTTTGAGGCTCTGGGTGGTACTCTGCAAGCGTTCCAGAGCCCAGAAGGCAGGAAAGGAAAGAAAAGGAAATGAAACAAACAAAAACAAACAAGCTTCATACCGTCTAAGCAATGTCTAAGTGGTTTACTACTGTAAGCTAATTTGCCCCCAACAATCTGGGTCCTCATTTTAGCGACCTTCTCGGAAGGATGTAAGCCTGAGTCAAGCTTGAGCCCTTTTGCTGGTCTTGAACTCGCAACCTTATGGTTTTGAATGAGTGGCTGCAGTACAGGCGTTTAACCACTATACCACTAGGGAACCACTGTGCTGGAAAGGAAAGGAAAGGAAAGGAAAGGAACATACCATTAGCAGGACTCACTGTTTTTGGCTATTGTACTTCTAAAATGCCACCACCATACAAATGCAATAAAACAATGTTAAATGTCTAAATGTGGTGTGTGTGTGTGGGTGTTTATTTAGGGGCTGGTGTCAATAAGCCAACCAACTGGTTTCGAGGAAGAGAATTACAGCAGCCCTACAAGCACTGGCCCACGTGGAACCCCTCCAGCCCTCTTCCCATTTGCTCTTTGATGAGGGAGGGCATGCCACGGGGGCGAAAGGTATAGACCACACTAGGTGACCTCTCAGATAGAAGTATCACCCGATGCGCTGGTGGGAAAGGTCTGGTGGATCTGCTTTGCTTGTCGGGCAGGAAAGTGAGTCTCCTCCCTTTCCTGCTCACCCAGAAGTTCTGCCAGACCTGAAAAAGTCTGTTAAATTTGGGGGGGGGGGGGGGGATTAAAAATCTCACTTTTTAATCCTTCCCAAAAAATTTAACAGCCTTTTCCAGGTCTGGCAGAACTGAATCTCACCAGGTGTCAAAATCTCTCTCTCTTTGGCTTTGCTTCGCGAACGAAGATTCAGGAAGGACTCATCCCGCGCGTTGTATAAGTGCGTTGATGACTAAAAAGGCCAACCCGGGATATTGGATGTATCCTTTGAGCCTGTGCAATGGATTTTTCTGGTGGAGTGCAGTGTGCACAGAACTGGCCTCACCCTTTAAACCAGAGGTTTGACTGCTGAGGCCTTGACAAGCATGGATGGTGGCAGCGAGGTCCTCGGGTCATAGGTTTGATTAGAGTTTCCTTCTCTTAGATGGTTGACCTTATAGGGTTAGACGAGCACCACCTGCCCGGGTTTGGGATTAGTGTTTTCCTTCTCCTAGGATGGTTGCCATAAGGCTAGAGAGCCCATCCTGCCCTTTGGTGCTCTTGGTCAGACCCTTCAGTTATGA
>NW_024808466.1:0-3356 GCF_019175285.1 Sceloporus undulatus | reverse complement strand
CCTGATGGGTGGAGCTTAACACACAAGAGCCACGCCTCTTTATATAGACTACAGTATTAGATTGAGGAAGGATAACCTCGCCCCTGATGACGTAAAGGAGGGAGTGGTTTACCACATTGGAGCCACGCCCCTTTGAGACTTATAAGACAGGAAGGATAGCCACGAGCTCTGGTGACGTCAGAATAAGGGAGGAGCATGGGACACGAGAGCCACGCCTCCTTAATGTTATGTAGACTGAGGAAGGATAACCATGCCCCCTTGAAGACGTTAAAGGAGGGAGGAGTTTACCACACAAGAGCCCCCTAGCGTGAAAAGGGGGCAGGGCCCATAGAGCTTTCCCCGTTGCCATGGCAGCAGAGGCCTAGCGGGCGAGGGGAAGCCTGCTGGCGGTGATTTTTTGGGGCAGGTGTGTTGGGCTTTGCACCTTGGGCACCAGTACCCTCCCTTCTTCCACTCTCTGTTTAGGGTGCCTCTGAGCATGGGCAGAGTGCCTCCTTGAGTGTCTACTAAACACAATGCAAAAACCAATGGATCCTCTTGTACTGCATTGCAAAATGCACTTTAATGGGCCACTCCACACTCAAAGTCTCCCACATAGTTTGATATGCATTGTCCCCAAAGAGATCATGGCGGACGACGCATAGCGCTACTTAGAGGCTGCACATAGGTGTCTCTTTCCTGCCGCCTGTGGCTCACCATGCCTTTCCTCTTTTCGCAGGAACATCTCTTCCGCGTCAACTGGACGCCGACGCCAACACCGCCATGTTGGGTTTGGTGGTTGACCGGGAGCGCATGGAAAGCCTGCAGGAGGACATCATCGACCTGCAGGGGATGGTGGTGACTGTCTTCTCCCAAGCCGGTGCCGTGCGCTTCCCTTCCTGGAAGTTCCCCGACAAGGCCTCCTGCGATCTGGATTTGGTGCCTTTACTGGACCACTACGATTTTGCAGAGGACGACCCCGAACTCACCACATGTTCCCACATCGTCCTCCTGGAGCTCATCATCGACAGGTGAAAAGATAGACGCTCAGTCCCTCCGTATTCACTGGGGTCAGGGGCGCAAGGCCCCCATGAATGTGGAAAAACTGCAACACTGAGAGAACATCTAGGACTCTCTAAGTCCTCCGGTGCAACTCTATGGTCAATATTTGCCAGACATCAACCATAGGGTTGTGCCGGAGGAGCTACAAAAGCCTAATGGAGTGTCCTCTCCAGGAATCTGGAGGTCCTCCAGTGCAACTCTGTGGTCAATATCAAAAAGACACCGACCATAGAAATGAGCTAGAGGAGCTACAAAGGCCTAGTAAGAGTATCCCTCTAGGAATCTCTAGGTCCTCAGGGCAACTCTGTGGTCAATGTCAGACAGACACTGACCATAGAGTTGCTCTGGAGGAGCAAAAATGCCTGGTTGAATGTCCTCTCTAGGAATCTCTAGGTCTTTCTGTGCAACTTTGAGTTAACGTTGACCATAGAGCTGCATTGGAGGACCTAGAGATTCCTAGAGAGGACACTCTTACTAGGCATTTGTAGCTCCTCCAGGGCAGTTCTATGGTCAGTGTCTGTTGGACATTGATCATAGAGCTGCATTGGTGGACCTAGAGATTCCTAGAGAGGACACTCTACTAGGCCTTTGTAGCTCCTCCAGGGTAGTTCTATGGCCCGTGTCTGTCAGACGTTGACCATAGAGTTACACTGGAGGACCTAGAGATGTATTTTATAAGGTATAACATAAGTCTAAATTACTGAATTTCAGGCTATGTTTGAGCATGAATTGGGTCCCATCCCCAATATCTCTCATTACATATTTGCAAATGTTCCCAAAGCCAAAAAAACCCAAAACAAAACAAAAAAACAACAACCCCAAATCCCAAACATATCCCAAGCATTTTGAACAAGGGAGGTTCAACTTGTAATTCATTCCTCAAATCTTTGTGTTTTACTTATAGGATCGTTTCCCCCTTTCTGGTCCTATTGTGGCACATTTATTGTTGATGGTCTTTCCTTTCTGTCTCAACAAAGGTTGCTGCTGTTGCTCCAGAGCTTCACAGCGTACGCAGGGAGTTTGGTCCACGAGGAATCCACGTTGTCATCATCGCCGCGACAGGGCCTTCCATGTCGATTGGGATGGCAGCACGGACGTACTGGGAGAGCATGGTGAAACTGGGCGCTTTCTACCAGCAGCTGGCGAAGGAGGTGAGGAAAGGAGCTTGAGGAAAGGAGGCATCTTTTGCACATGGAGCTGACTCCACAACGCTAGGCTAGGAGGGCTCAGCTCCCAACCCCAAATTAATATGGCCTTCCTCCGCAAATTAATGACAAAGTTGTCGCACAACAACAGTTTCAGGGCCCTGGTTTGGCATGCCTTCCTTCCCCAGTAGGCTTTCCCCTGTTCCTGCACAGAGAAGTGTAAGGTTTCTCCCTTCGTTGGGTTTTTATGGCAAGGTGTGGGGACGATCCACAAATATCCCATACAAAGGTGAGAGATGAGACCCACGGACGACCCTGGGCAAGTCCCACTCTCTCAGCCTCAAGGGAACGTCCGAACGGAGGTTTGCCTTCCTCCCTTCCCATCCCATTGTGACCCATTTCAAAACTGGGAAGCTGACGCCACCTTTTATTCTTCCACGCCTAGAAAAAGGGCCGCGAAGATGGAGCTCCCAACCCGTCCCAGACAGAGGACACACGCGTGAAAAGCTACGAGCGTTCAGAGTCAGATGTGACCATACCGGGTCTCCAGGCTTCCTCGCTGGCCTCGTCCGCCGGCAGTGGGCTACTCCGTGGTGACCGCACTGACCACTCCGAGGCCAAGTCCACCCCTGGACCTTCCCCGGCACCTTGCGACACCTGCGACAAGGCCCAGCTCAGCCTCCGGGAAGCGGGCCATGCCATTATCGGCATGTGCACCAGCCAGAACCTCCCATCGTCTCTGGGCAAGTTCCTGGGGACACTGGGGGAGACCCTCGAGCACAGACCCCTGACCGCCATGGACATCAGCTACTGGGTCTCCGAGCAGAACAAGGACCTCTCCCGGATCCGCAAACACCTCCGGATGCTGACGGAGCTCATCGGCCCTTTCAAGGAGGAGCTGGAAGCATCCCGGGAGCAAGAGGAGGAGATGAGGAGGAGGCGGATCGAGGCCTTCGAAGGCCATCTCCAGAAGGAGAAGGAGGCACAGGAGGAACAGAGGAAGCAGGCAGGGTTGCTGTTTGAGCAGAGGCACCAGGAGATCCTGCAGATGGTGGCGCAGCTGGAGAAGGAGAAGGAGAGCCTCTCACTTTGCACAGTGATAATCCACTGCTATGTCTTTGAATCCTCCCTCTTCCAGACAGCTGTCTGGACACCTGGGCCAAGGTGGCT
>NW_024808465.1:2228-3357 GCF_019175285.1 Sceloporus undulatus | reverse complement strand
GGACGATATAAACAATACTGAAGTAGATGGTATATATGGAAGCTTCTTTTTTTTTTTTTTAATTTTTAAAATAATTTTTATTAACAAACATCATACATATATACATTACATACATACATATATACCTACATGTTTATGAACTCTACTAACTATATCTAATATTCTACAATACACATATATATATAAAAAAATTACCTTTTACATAAAACATCCACATCCGAAAAAGTCATAATATATTACTCAATCTTCTCGTATTACTCTCATTTCCATCCATCTTAATTCACAACCTCTACTACTACTCGATATCCTTCTTATTTCATTATCTCTCTCAATCACCTTCTATTACTTACTCTACCCTACCCTTTCTTCTTCTATACCTCCTTTACTCTACCTACCTACGCTAACCCTCTCCACTTACTTAACTTCCTAATCCTCTTTTCCTTTCCCCTTTCTGACTTTCCCTTCCCTCATTCCCCTACTTCTCACTTATCTCCAATTTCTGACTAAAACTCGTTTCCTCAACTTCAGTCTTTGACTTCTTCCACATTTTACTATACTTCATACATACATACCTATTAAAAAGGAAAAAAAAAACCCTACACCTCATATCTCTTCCCTTCTTCGTTCATTCATTCTGACTTCCTATCTGCCAGTTGTTGTATATTTTTGTTTGGATTTGACTTTCTTACTCACTGATTTTCGCTTGTGGATCCGATTTCCTACATCACTGTTACAAACCCATCACTGCTATTCTTCCCCATTTTACTTCTAAATAATTCTTTATCTTACCCCAGTCTTCACTGAATTGTTTATTAGATTTATTTCTTAGTGCTTGTGTTAATTTGTCCATCTCCATCCCATCGTATAATTTCATTTGCCATTCGTCCAGAGTTGGATTCTCCTCACATTTCCATTTCTGTGCATAACAGATGCGGGCTAATGTTATCATATAATATACAATCTTTTCATCTTCTCTTTCAATTATGTTTCCAAATATTCCTAATAAATAAAATTCCGGTCTAAGTTTTATTTTTTTCCTGAGAATTAGCTCAATCTCTCCATTTATCATATTCCAGAAATGTTTTGCTCGCTTGCAGGTCCACCAGCAGTGGTAAAACGTTCCTAATTC
>NW_024808465.1:0-2128 GCF_019175285.1 Sceloporus undulatus | reverse complement strand
CTATATATTTTTGCAAGTTTACTTGGTGTTAGATACCACTGAAAAAACATTTTGTAAAAGTTTTCCCGAATACTCTGAGAGGCCGTGAACTTATTGTTATCTTTCCAAATTTTTTCCCATTGCGTAAGTTGAATCTCATAACCAATATTTCTTGCCCATTTGATCATTTGTTCTTTAACTACCTCATCTTCCATTTCATATTTTAGCAAAATTTCATATAATTTCCCAATTATTTTTTTATCTATATCTAACAAGATTTTCCCTAGTTCTGATGTTCCTTCCTCTAAATCTAATCCTGGTTCTTTGTTATCTGTTGCATACCTTTCCAAGATTTGCCTATACATGAACCAGTTTAGATTCCATCCTTCGGCATTTAAGTTTTCTCTTGTTTTTAATACTATCTTACCATTCTTTTTCTCCAAAATATCTGAGTATTTGAACCATTTCGTTTCTCTCACCATTTCTTTTCTATAAAATGCCTCTTGTGGGGATATCCAACCAGCTTTTTTGGGTATTATTCTTCTCCTATGTTTGTTCCACACTCTTATCAGAGCTTTCCTAATACAATGATTACCGAAGGCCTTGTTTATTTTATCTTTTTCATATGCTAAGTATGCATGCCAACCATAACTCAGACCATCTCCCTCTAGTTCTAATAGATTATCATTCTCCAATGTCACCCATTCTCTTATCCACATCAAGCAGCACGCCTCATAATATAATCTTAAATTAGGTAAGTTGAGCCCCCCCCTCTCACGCACATCTTGTAAGATTTTAAATTTAATTCTAGGCTTTCTGCCTCTCCATATAAATGAAGAGAGATCTTTGTCCCATTCTTTAAATATCTTGTCTGATGTTATAATTGGGATCATCTGAAATAGGAAAAGAATACGTGGTAAGACAGCCATTTTTATTGCTGCTATTCTCCCTGTTAATGATAAGTTTTGTCTATTCCAGTTCAGCATATCTTTTTTAACTTTATTCCATAAGCTCTTATAATTATTTTCAAATAAGTCTTTAGTGTTTTTAGTTACTTGTATTCCCAAATATTTGATCTTTTTTCCAATTTTTATACCTGAAATCTTTTCTAACAATTCTTCTTCTTTCCCCTTAATGTTTTTGGTCAAAATCATTGATTTGTTTTTGTTAATCTTACACCCTGTTATAAAGCCAAATCTTCCCAGTTTCTTCAAAACCTCCTCTATTGATTCCAACGGGTCATCTAATATAATTATTGTATCGTCCGCAAAGGTTCGTATTTTATAAACATGTTTCTTAATTGAGGTACCTCTTATTTTTGAATCCAATTTGATATCTTTTATAAGTAGTTCCATAATTAATAAAAATAACAGGGGGGAGAGAGGGCAACCCTGCCTTGTTCCTCTTTGAATTTTAATGAATTTGGATTTGCCTCTATTAATTCTTATTTGGGCTTTTTGATTTTTGTAAATTTTATGCATCCAATTTAGAAAATTTTCTCCCACTTTGATCCTTTCCAAAACATCTAATAAAACAGACCAATTAACAGAATCAAACACCTTCTCGAGATCTAGAAAACAGAGGCCCAATTTTTTATCACAATGCTGCTCATAGTATTCCAAAACATCCAATACAGTTCTTGTATTCTCTCTCATATATCGATTTGGCAAAAAACCCCTTTGTTCTTCACTTATTAGATCTACCAAACATTTTTTCAGTCTATTTGCTAAGATTGCAGTGAAAATTTTATAATCGTTGTTGAGCAATGAAATTGGTCGATAATTTGAAGGATCTAACATATCTTTTCCTTCTTTTGGGATTAGAGTAATCTCGGCTTCTTTCCATGATTCTGGTAAATCTCCCAAAAGTGCCTCATTCATAACTAATTGCAGCGGATATCCCAATTCGTCTCTAAATGTTTTGTAAAAGAGAGCTGTTAATCCGTCGTTGCCCGGAGCTTTCCCTAATTTACATTTGTCAATAGCTTCCCAAATTTCTTCCTTGGAGATTGGTTGATTTAGCTGGACTCGTTGTTCTTCTGATAGTCTAGTAGTACAGAGATTGTCTAAGTATTCCTTGATTTCCTCCGTATTGGTTGTTTGTTCATTATATAGTCTTGAATAGAAGGTCTCAAATACTTTTATAATAT
>NW_024808464.1:0-3357 GCF_019175285.1 Sceloporus undulatus | reverse complement strand
ACTGGTCTTAAAATTGATTTTAAGGGAATGTGCTAGGACGTCTGCATTAGCAGACAACTTTGATTCATCCTGCAAGCTCAGCATCTCCTTGTCTGACATAAGAGAGGTTACTGGATTTAAATAAATGTCATCCTCACAGGCTTATTGCTCACTAACACTGACCCAGAAAGCATGAATATAAGTGTTTGATATAATTTTCCTATTGCAAATCAATAATTTGTTCATTTATTGTGGGAACAGTGTGCAACATGCGAAAAAAAATGGAATAAAATTTGCATTATATTTTCTTCAATGACACTTTAAGGAGCCACAAACAACATCTGCCAACCATTTTTCCCCCTGGATCTTTTATGAAATTCTTTAAAGGCTTAAGCCGTTTAAAACCATCTGCATAACATTTTGCATTTATCATTAGTATGACTGTGGAGGGGATGGCAGTGTTATGGACAATGATACTGCGTGAGGAAGTAAGCAAATAGGAGTTCTGTAGCTGGAGAGATTAAACTGTAATTGCTACATTTATCTTTTCATTCTTGAATACAGTATTTGGATCCTTTCTAATATCCTACAAAGGGGGTTATATAGGATTATTGTCAGCTTTTGAAAGGTCCATTTAAGTCCTGAAATTAAGAGGAAGCTGGGAGACCACAAGCAATATCCCCCATTTTCCTTTGTGTTTGAATTGTCGGATTAGGGTTAACCTTTCTGAATGCCGGCTGGTATTTTTAACAGCAACACTATAAATTTTAATACTGCCTAATCTCATTTGAAAGGATTTGATTGAAAAGTTTGGTTTTAGACTGGCTTTGAAGCTTTTTAACCCCAATAAAACTGTGCACAGGAAGCTGCCATGAATCAGACCATTTGTCTATTCACTCCTATGCAACATATTTTGAGTCTTTAGGGTTCCATGTAGAAGTCCTTCCTAGTCTTGCTTCATGAGGATGACAGAGGGTTCAACCACGAAATATGTGTGTTGTCCTCTTGCATAAGGGAGGATTCTGAATATAATCAAGATGTATTTTAGGTTAAGCTGATCATAACTTAGTTTTGTTGTCCTGGGATTTATCTGAAGAATAGGATGAAACGTACCATGATAAATAAAACAAGACTGAATGGTGATTTGTTGCTATTTTTCCTTAGGAAGTACTCTGAAGTGGTTACAGTAGTTGAGCTGTGAGTTTATGGAGAAGAGAAGATTAAGAGGTGATATGATAGCCCTGTTTAAATATTTAAAGGGGTGTCATATTGAGGATAGAGCAAGCTTGTCTTTTGCTGCTCCAGAGAATAGGACCCTGAGCAATTGATGCGAGCTACAGGAAAAGAGATTGCACCTCAACATTAGGAATAACTTCCTGACAGTAAGAGATGTTTGACAGTGAAACACACTCCCTTGAGGAGTAGTGGAGTCTCCTTCTTTGGAGGTTTTTGAATAGAGGCTGGATGGCCATCTGTCGGGGATGCTTTGATTTAGATTTCCTGCATGGCAGGGGGTTGGACTGGAGGGCCCTTGTGGCCTCCTCCAACTCTATGATTCTATAAAGTATGGCTCACAACTATAGCTATCCAAGAATGAATTGGCTTGCCAGTCAAAAGTGGGAAACTGATAAAGATGGGCCATACTATTTAGCTGCTCCTTCAAAAGAAATCCAGCCATAATTTGCTTTGTTTGCCTGTGTCATGTGTCCTAGAGACCTGAAATTGGGTTTAGATAATAAGTGGTCATTAGGGATATTTGTCTTGGAATTATTTTGATTTAAGTTAATTTTAGTTAATTAAATTTTAGTTAATTAAAATCTTTCTGTATTCAGTCATTAAGTGGTAAAGTTCAATGACAGCCCCTGAGGGGAAGACAAACTGGGATGTTGATTTTTTCATAATGCAATTGGTCCTCCATATTCATAGGTTCTTTATGCATGGGTTCAACCATCTACAGCTTGAAAATATTCCAAAAATATATAATTTCCAAAAAATGTAAACCTTGATTTTGCCATTTTATATAAGGGACACCATTTTACTATGCTATTGCACTTAATGGGACTTGAGCATCCACAGATTTTGGTATCCACAGTGTGTGTGTGGGTACTGGAACCAAATCCCAGGGAATACCAAGGCCCACTGTGCTTCTAAGCAATGTCTCATGATTCTTCTCTCTGCAGGACTGACACTATTGAAGGAAATGAGAGTGAGAGAGACGGACTGCTGTTGTCCTGAAAAAAAGGGGGAGAGGAGAATGAGCAAACGGGAAGGTTGAATGAGAACTAAGCTGGGAGGTCAGAAAGAAAGAAAAAATAAATTGAGGTAAAAAGCAGAAGAAAGGAGAAAAAATAGCACAACTATTTATTTCTTGTTTTTTTATTTATATGCCATTTATTTATATGCTGTCTTTCTCCTAAATTTCTCTCAAGGTGTCTCACAAACTTTTAAACTTTTAAAAAATTTTAAAAAATTAAAATACAATTTTAAAATTCACATTAATATAACAAGTTAAAATATAAAATTATTAAAAACCCCCCCCCCCCCATCTGCACTGCAGAAATTAACTGGTCCAACACCACTTTAATTCTGGGAAGTGTAGCTTGTTGTGACACTAGGGCTTTACTCTGATGGCACAACAAACTACAGTTCCCCAAATGCCATAGTTTTGCCCCTTGGCAGTTAAAATGGTGTCAAACCGGACTATTACTGCAATGTGGATGTAGTCTTTGTAAATTAAAAATATAAAACCATAAAAAAATATACATTGGCAAACACACCAGCACACTGGGTGCGATGACATATTAAAAGTCTGCTTGAAAGGAAAAGTTTTTGCCTGTTGGCAAAATGCGTATTCCCTCCCCGCCCCTAAAGGAGCCATTGGAGGTAGAAACACACTTTGCTGGCCTCCCAGGACCATGAAGCAAGGTTTAAAATCTTGTACCGCAGTTGTTGAGCCACGATAGGAGGAATGTGGGAATGGGGCCAGAGGGCTTTTTATAAACTGCTGTCCCCTGAACCATCCTCTTTTGTTTGGATGCTCAACTCATCCTCCTCCTGCTGACACAGTATGGAATTTCTTGGCTGCTTTGGGGCGGGGTAGGAAATTTTCCCCTTTTCCACATTTTTTAGACAACCCTTACTGTTCCAGCCAGACATGGACAATTGGCTAGGATGGTTTTTAAAGATGTTTTTAAATGGGAGGGGGGATCAGTTCAGTGAGCACCCACTTTGGTGGAAAGGAGGTCTCTGGAACTGCCTCTTTAAGTTTTGGGAATGTGGAGGCAGAGACAGGGGCTTCTGTTGAGGCTGGTCTGAAGGATAAACCCTCACTTTAAACTTTGGGGCTTGGAGGAGGGAGTTTCTGGTTGGTCTTCCTGA
>NW_024808463.1:0-3357 GCF_019175285.1 Sceloporus undulatus | reverse complement strand
CCCTGAGAGTAGGGCACTTCCCAAATGGTTATGTAGTGTTCAGGAGATGAGGGGAGCACCAGAGCACTGGCCAGCTTCATTTCTTCAGACAGATTTCCTCCAATATCCCCACAAGTACATCCACCTGCCTCTCAGCTAAATCAGTGGTTAGGGGTGTGGAGATGGACCCCAGATTCTAGGGCAACAGGCATTTCAGGACAGGTACTGCATACTTCCTCATGTAATACCTTTCCAAAGTATACAAACTGGTGCAATCACTTGTTTTGCTAGTGTGTGTCACCAACAGATTCTAGTCAATTAAGTTATTCTGATCCCCAAATCCCTCTCAGTCACTCAATTTCAAAACCACCCCCCCGTTCTCTCATTTTCATGTTTCTCAATCCACACAAGCATGTCTTGTCTATGGTGTATGCACATGACATTTTCAGTGGGTTATTCTGGGCTGTGGAAATCTAATGGGAAGCCTGTGGTCCAATGGGGTGTGCCACCATCCCAAAGTGGCAGAATCAGACCATGGGACACGCTACTCCTTCCCTCTTATGCCTCTGACAGAAGGCCAAGACCTAGGTTGTACTTTTAAAAAAGTTTTAAATGCAGTTGGCTGCTGCTTTTAAAACAAATTTATTTGATTTGAATTGCATTTAAAGTGCTTTCATGCTTCAGCTAATGACTTCTATGTTTTAACCTGTAGTTCTCTTCTTCATTGTATTGTTAGTTGCCTTGAGTCCCATTTTGGGCTAGAGAGTTAAATGCAATAAATTAGTAAGTGAAGGAAATGATATTTTGTCTGGGGAAAACAGAGGGATTGTACTCATGGGCCAAAAGGCCTTTGTTCTTCCTGGCCTGGGGTCTTCCTGTTCAGACAATTCATAGCCATAGGCCAGGATCCAGCAGACCAGATGCAGATCTCATGGATCCTGACCCCAAAGGCACTTAATCCCATCTAAAATGACCAGCTGTTAACAGTAGAGTTTCTCTGAAATTTCACTGCTACATCTGGCAGACTGGACAGCCCCATATGCCCCTTACCTGCCCCCACCATCACATCCTCTCTGAAAGCCTCTGCCATGGCCTGTGCCATCAGAATGGAGTGCCTGACCACATGGGTGTAGCCAACCACCAGATTTCTGTCCTTACAGGTTGTGGGAGGAGCCTTCAAAAAGGATGTGATGACATGTGGGCATGTGAACACACATTTGTCACCTTGTCAGTCGAAGACTGAATCAAGTGGGAACTTCAGGCGGGATACCACATGGTTGGCCCATAATATCCTGCCCATGTGTCCATGCTCAGAGACACTTAAGCCCTCATGTATCCATGCTGCTTGTGCTCATCCCACTGTTCTCTGTGGCCACTTCCATTGACCATTGTGAGAAAACAAAACACTGCTAGACCTAATATCTCATCAAGCAGAATTCTCCTTATATGTTCATTTTCTTTTGTGTGTTGAAGGTGCAGAAAGGAAAAGTTTTTTGCTGAATCCCTTTAGATTTTCCCCCTTTAAACATCTTCTTAAGCTTGGCTTATGCTATAAAGTTGTGTGTTTCTGGTGTGTTTAAAGTTGAGATACTGCCCACCTTGGAGCAAACCATCATCCATTTTACATTTTACTGAGAAGGGTCACTTGAGAAAGGCCAAATTCTGTGGCTTCATCTGTCTTAGAAATGTCCTCATTGCATCTGGTCAAAGTACATGGTTTTTTAAATGTCAACCTGCTATATCTCCTCTTTATATTGGCCATCTCTCCTGCACCTAAATAAGTACTTTCATTTATAGCTCTCATCTGTCCTTGTAGCATTGCGAGGTTTGGTGATGCTGAATTTCCCCCCAAGGTTTCAATGCTATGGCCTAGTAAAGTTTCTTGTCCTTTCCTATCCCTTTCTACAATCTTTATTCTTAGGATGGAAGAGAGCTGCATATCAGGGAGACATGATGGCCACAATGTATCACAGGCATAAGTGCATTTAAGCCTTCTGAAATCAATGATTTTAAGCATACTACAATCTAGGTTGGATTATGACCAATATTTCCTTGTGCTACAATTGCAGTGTTCGGGTGATAGACCAATGAAAGAGTTTAGAGTTGCACAACATTTTTCTCTGTACAAGAATTCCTTTACAATAATTCATAACATTCAAATAAAGGGACAATTGCTGTTGTTAACCACCATCAAGTCAATTTGGCTTTATGACAACCCTATAAACGAGAGACCTCCAAGACACCTTATCAGCATGCAGATGACACCCAGATATGTTTCTCCATGTCTTGGACTGCTGCAGTGACTAAGAATGGCATCACTCCTGTAAATGGATGTCTTAAGGCAGTAATGGACTGGATCAGGAAAAACAGACTCAAGCAGAATCCTGATAAGATGGAGGTACTCATTATAGGGATCCCAAATCCGGGAGTGGAAATATGGTAACTAGTTCTGGATGGGGTCACACTTCCCCTAAAGGACTGTATCAGCACAGATAGATGTGACAGCCAGTAGCGCTTGTTGTCAGCTTCAACTGATACACCAGCTGGACTCTTCCTGGAACCAGGGGACCTAGAAATGGTGGTACATGCACTGGTAACATCTCAGCTCGACTTTGCAATACGACTTGGCAATTGCCAAATCCGAAAACTTCAATTGGTGCAAAATATGGTAGTCAGATTGGTTATCGGTAAATCGAGAGCTGACCATATAATTTTGAAATCTCTCCACTGGCTGCCAATTAGTTTCTGGGCACACTACAATTTGTTGGTTATCACCTTTAAAGCCTTACATGGCTTGGGTCCAGCTTACCTGCGGGAGCGCCTTCCTCTTTATAGTCCACCTCACATGCTCAGGTCCTCTGTGAAGAGTCTACTGCAGCCAATGAAGACCACACTGGCTGCAGCTTCCCAGAGGGCCTTTTCATCTGCCACTCCTAAAGTGTGGAATGACCTTCTGGAGAAGATCTGTCACATTACTACTCTAGATGCTTTTAAAAAGGCTGTCAAGACAGATCTCTTCTGGCAGGCCTTCCCAGACTGATCTCCCTTACTTTGACATCGATTGTCCTCCCTACCCTAAATTGTCTCTCTTCAACTCATCTTTTCAACTATTTTAAATTGCATTTTTATTAGTTACTATTTTTCCTTTGGTGGGAGGGATGGGGGGTTATTTTTTGTAGATTGCTTTTACTATGTATTTTATTGTATTTACTGTACTTCTGTAACCCACCTTGATCTGTAGGGAGAGGTGGGATATAAATTATTATTATTATTATTATTATTATTATTATTATTATTATTATTATTATTATTATCAGCTTAGTCCAGATCGTTCAGGCTTCCTTGATTGAGCCCATCCATTAGAAACGAGGTCTTCCC
>NW_024808462.1:0-3357 GCF_019175285.1 Sceloporus undulatus | reverse complement strand
AGTCTTTTTAAAATATGGGACTCATGAGATACTATTTTAATGTATTTGTTCTGTAACTGTTATGTTGCTCCCAGGTAAATCACAGAGGTTTCATGTCAGGTTTCTTCAGAGGGAGTTTGCCATTGCCATACTTTGCGGCTGAGAGAGTGTGAATTGCCCAAAAACAGCCAATTCGTCAAATTTGCTTAATTGCCAGTGCTATGAGAAATCTCAATCAGATGATTAATAGGATTTGTGCACACACCTAGTAACTCTCTCTCTCTCTTTCTTTCCTTCATTCTTCTTTTTTTTTTTACATTTCATTAGTTAAAAGAAAATTAAATGCAAAATATGCTCAATGCATGAAATCCCAGCCTCTTACAGGAGATTACAGTATTATGGCAGCAAGGAACAAATACTTCCAGTTGCTTTCCTATACTTGCAGTAGTGATTACTGCAACACATTTCCTAAAGGTAAGTATCTGTATCTTTTGGGAATGGCAAAAAGCCGCAATTGGCGGCAGAGGCAGGCAGGGGCCGGCCAAAAGTCCTCCGCAGGCCGCATCCGGCCCGCGGGCCGGAGGTTGCCGACCCCTGTTCTAGTCTCATACATAGATTTCTGGAAATGAGAAGAGGCCATCCAAAGCTAAGGTGGTTGCTTTTCCATACTTGGGAAGCCTAACAAACACCCAGAGGTATACTGTCTAATAAGTTAAAAGGCAATGAAGAACATTAAAAATAAGTGGGATTTATGTCCTGACCATGTGGTTTCATTTTCACAGTTCCAGATCCTGTAGAGCTTCCCTTTAATGGTCTGCAGTGTCCGGCTTGCTATAAAGAAAACCAAGCAAACTGTGAGAGCACAGAGATGGTCAGCTGTCGTCAGAATGAGAATCGATGCATAGACTTTCGTGGTGAACTTAAGTTCCGTGAGTAGATTTGTTCATCCGATGTAGAGATTTAATAACCGAAAACGGGTCAGCTTTCTGGGGATTTATCCTTGGTTTCTAAGTGTGCAGAGTATGTATTGCAAAGTGATGTTTGAAACTAGAATAGTTTTGCAGATGAAAATACGTTATGATTAGAACATTGTATTAAATTTTCAGAAATGTTATTTCCTGTGTAGAAAATGCTGGTTTTCCTGGCAGAAAATGTTTTTCTATGCAAATCATCCATCTGTGAATCTGAGGTGGAATTAATCCCATATTACAGCATTTTCTGAGCAGAAAATACTCTTTAAGGATAAAACATCCAGATGCACATTTTGCACAGAATAAGTCCAGAATTGCGAAGATTCCCATCAGTTCAAGATTATGCTTATCAGGGCTTCTTAACACACATGCGAACACACATAATCTGAACCAGACTCCTCCAATGACTGCTCCACGGGTGGGGGCCTTCCACCCCAGTAGCCCATTCGCTGGCGGGATCACCTGCTATTGGTTGTATGGGGTGGCCCTTTTGCTGGTAGCTGGAACCACATATCCCAGCCTGCCTTGCTGTTGCGGTGGCTGCTGATTGGCTGGCCCAGACGCCTGGGTTACAGCCCATTGGTGCAGGGAGCTTGGGGGGCGGTGCCTCCATCATCCCAGGCTCCCTATTGGCAGATAGGCCTTTTTAAGGCCTTGGCACATGTGTCTCAGAGCCATTTTGCTCAGCTCTCCCACCTTCCCTCCCTGGGCTTGGGCATCTTGTCACAACTTTTGTGGATGGGAGCATAGGTCCTGGATCTGGCGAACATGGTTTCCAGGGCTCTGTAGCACTGGATCAGGAGTCCTTTGGACCCGGGAGCACTGAGCTAAGCAATGTGGGCCCCGCAATGGCCACATCGCATGTGCTCAGTGCTCCTGGGTCCAAAGGACCCCCGATCCAGTGCTACAGGGCCCTGGAAACCACTAGGGGCATTAACAGATAACACCATTGGATTGCACAATTGCGGAATTGCTAAGAGCGTTTCCTTTGCCCCTGTGTTATCCCAAAACTTGGAGGGCCAAGCAACCTAGCATGAATCAACCAGGGTGTTGTTTGATGCTCCAGATCCGGACCTTATGCTTTGGGACAACCCTACCTTTGCGCTGTGCTAATAAAGTTGTGGCTTTTACCTCCAACTGCTGTGTTTGTGTTTCATTGGGCACCTTCTCCTCCCCAGCAAAAGGCAAGTCAGGTTTCAGCTCATTGGTAATTGGTTCCTCAGTGTGTAGATTGAATTGCAGGTGTTTGCAAGACAGAAAGAAATGCACTGAAGACCATATCAATTATCAAAGCTGCTGCTTTTGCTGCTGCTTCTGCACTCCCTTCTGTGCAATACAGATTGCTGCTGATGTGGAAATCTAATCGCTCAACATTCAAAAACATGTTTTCTGGACATTTTCTGAATGTTTTTAATATTTTTCCAATCCCTACTGTAGAGCACTAGGGGGAAAAAAGAAAAATGATGGGACCCCAATGCAAGTAAAAGTGAAGCCACATCATCTCTCCTTACTTAACATGACTCTTTATCTCTTACAGTGTTGGCTGAGCAAAAGAACATAACACTGAAAGGCTGCTCAACCGAGGACTTCTGTAAACTTCCAAAAGGTCTGAATTTTCTGATAAATCTGGAGATGGCTGTTACAGTTAACAAAAATCAATGCTCTGATGCTCAAGAATACTCATCTGGGCTAGGACCTGAAGAATAAACAAGAAGAGTCGCTCCTGCTTTCCTGTGGATCCACCATTTGTGGATTGGTGGGAAGCCATTGTGTTCCTGGTGTCTGAAGCTGAGAAGGTCTTGGCCTTTGGTGGAGGGTGAATGTGATGTGAAGAAGACTATAAAGGGGAGCAGATCACTGGGAACTGGTGTGTAGGTTAAATTTCTTTAGAATCAAGATCAAAATCAATAAATGCAGCATTGAATATCTGATACTCTTGTATTCTGTGCTATAGTATAAGTGCTGCTGAGTTTGTCCTGTTCCTTCTGAAGCAAAGGGAGGGGTTTGAAGGCGGTGCTGAACTGTTCCTATCGCATTGACATCCAAACTAAACGGCTGAAATGTGTGGAGCAGATGGTGCGTTTTTGCCTTTGCCATCCCTTTGGCAGGAATACAGTAAGCAAGAGTCTGCCACACCAATGCACTTTTCTTATCATTGTCGCCCTCCTTCTCCTTTATGGATGGCTGGGAGATTTGCTTATCAGGCTGAACATAAAGGGCAAATGTTCTAGAAACCAGAACTAGGTTCTCCCATTGTTAATCCCAAATTGTTGTCCTGGTTTGTGAGTGGGAGCCTCTATCCTTTACATGTATTCCTGGTTTTCAGATCATGGAAGAAGTGATTTTTGCGGGGGGAGAGAGGGAAAAGTAAATATAGAGTTACAAAAACCACAACAGTTCAGGAAGA
>NW_024808461.1:0-3357 GCF_019175285.1 Sceloporus undulatus | reverse complement strand
GGAAAGGAGGTATGGGCTATGGTGGATTCGGGTTGCAGCCATACTCTGATACGAGAAAACCCCACAGGGCAGGAGGGTCGGAGGGTGAGTGTAAGATGTGTGCATGGAGATACTAAGGAATATACAGTAGTGCCAGTGGAAATTGAAGTGAAGGGGCAGATGCTAAAAAGGGAAGTGGGGGTCGTGCCCACCCTGAGGTGGCCAGTCCTGTTGGGGAGGGACTGGCCGGGATGGCGGGGGTTGCTAAAAGAGGAAGTACTACAAGCGAACCCGGCGGTGGTGGAGAACAGGTGGGAACTGACAGGCATCCGAAGGGGACAGGTAGCCCAGTGGCAACAAGATGATGTAACGTTACGTGAAGCATTACGGAACGCGGTACCCTTGGAACAAGCTGAGGAAAGAGGGGGGGGACCCATCTTTATTAGGAAAAATGATTTGCTTTATAGACGCCCCCCCCAAAATTAATGAGGACCAGGGTCCAGACCAATTAGTAATTCCCTTGGCTTTAAGGAGGGAGGTGCTAAGTTTGGCCATGAGGGGCCCTTGGGGGGTCATTTGGCCACGGACAAAACTTTAGCCCGGATAACCCAGCGTTTCTTTTGGCCAGGGGTATACGCTGATGTACGACGGTTTTGTCTCTCATGCCCTGAGTGCCAGTTGCATCAGGGACGGCCGCCACTGGGGGGCAAACTAATTCCTATGCCGATAGTGGAAGAGCCTTTTTCTAGAATAGCCATGGATATGGTAGGCCCTTTGGCCCCTTCGGCGGCAGGACACCGTTATATTCTAGTTGTGGTTGATTGTGCCACTAGATACCCGGAAGCTGTAGCATTGCGTTCCATGCATGCTAACCGAGTAGCCCAAGAACTACTGTCTATTTTTTCGCGGGTAGGATTCCCAAAGGAGATCCTTATGGATCAAGGAACTAATTTTGTGAGTAAAGCGATGGGCAAAATGTGGGAATTTTTAAAGGTAAAGCCCTTGCGGACGTCTGTGTACCACCCACAGGCCAATGGGATGGTGGAACGTTTTAACAGAACCCTAAAGTCAATGCTAAGGAAATTTGCAGAATCCCATCCTCGACAGTGGCACCAGTTGTTAGGTCCCTTATTATTTGCTTTCCAAGAGGTGCCTCAAGACTCCCTGGGATTTTCGCCGTTTGAGTTAGTTTATGGGCGGCACCCGCGGGGGGTGTTGGATTTAGTAAAGGAGGAATGGGAACAGGAAAGTATTACAGGGATGCCAGCGTTGACTCAAGTTTTACAAATGAGAAAACATCTACAGGAGATTCAGGGGATAGCCAGGGAAAATTTGAAAGAAGCTCAACAAGCTCAGAAGGAATACTTTGATAGGAGGGTTAAGGAAAGAAAGTTCACAGTAGAACAGAGAGTTCTAGTTTTTCTACCAGCTCCTACTAATAAATGGTTTGCCCAATGGCAGGGGCCTTTTGAGGTAGTACGCCAGGTGGGGCCAGTGGATTATGAAATTCAGTTGGGGGGCCCCAGAGCACAAAGACAAATATTTCATGTCAATCTCCTTAAGGCTTGGAGAGAAAGAGAGGCCTTGTGGGCTGAGGAGACAGAGGAGGAAGGTTCAGAGCCGGACGAGGATCTAGGTGCCGGATGGGAGGACGCTAGTGCTCATCAGGAGTTACCCGTGATGACTCCCCTGAGCCCGCAGCAACAACAGCAGGTGAGAGAATTACAGAAGCATTATAATGATGTATTTTCTTCGGTTCCAGGATGGACGGGAATCATTAAACACCGCATTATTACCAAACAAGGGGAAATAGTAAGAGTACCTCTTAGACCTTGTCCCTGGCGGTTACAGGAAGTAATTAATGGGGAGGTAGAGAAAATGTTACAGTTAGGAGTGATTGAGAAGTCTAGAAGCCCGTGGAGAAGCTTACCGGTTCTAGTTCCCAAACCAGATGGGACAGCACAGTTTTGTATTAATTTTAGGAAATTGAATGCAGTGTCGCAATTTGATGCCTATCCCATGCCGGGAGCCAAGGAGTTATTAGAGAGATTAGGGCAAGCTAAATTTTTGTCTACCCTAGATCTGACCAAGGGTTATTGGCAAATTGAATTACCTGAGGAGGATAGGGAGAAGACAGCTTTTGCGACTCCCACTAGGTTGTATCAATTCGTACGAATGCCATTTGGTTTACATGGGGCGGCAGCCACTTTCCAAAGGCTTATGGATCAGGTACTCAGGCAGTTATCACACTGTGCAGCCGCTTATATTGACGACATTATTATTTATAGTGCGTCATGGGAAGAACACTTAAGCCATTTGAACAAAGTTTTGTCGGCTTTACGGAGGGCAGGTTTAACGGTAAACCCGGGAAAATGTGCGATAGCTTGTGCTGAGGTAAAGTATTTAGGGCATTGGGTAGGCGGGGGACAGATCAAGCCTTTGGATGACAAAGTAGTTAAGATACAAAATTGGATCAGGCCGGAAACGAAAAAGCAAGTTAGGCAATTTTTGGGATTAGCCGGTTATTACCGTAGGTTCATCCCTAATTTTGCTAGCCTAGTGGCACCGCTGACTGATCTGACAAAAAAATCCTGCCCTAGAAGGGTCCGGTGGGGGCCAAGGGAGGATAAGGCTTTTGTGCGGCTTAAAGAGGCCTTATGCAGTTACCCAGTGTTGCGAACCCCGGACTTCCGCAAGCCCTTTATTGTGTATACGGACGCCTCGGAACGGGGCTTGTGGGCTGTTTTAGCCCAAGAGGCAGAAGACGGGGAACATCCCATACTCTATCTAAGCCGAAAACTGTCTCCGGCGGAAACAAAATATGCGGCGATAGAAAGAGAGGCCCTGGCGGATAAATGGACCATAGAGTCTCTCAAATATTACCTTTGCACTAGTCACGGATCATGCCCCTTTACAGTGGCTATTATCTATGAAGGAAGCTAATCCGCGACTGATGCGGTGGTATTTGGCACTACAGCCGTTTGCTTTCCAAATATTCAATCGGAGAAGGTTCTAAACATGCTAACGCCGATTTCTTCTCCCGACAGGGGCCGTGGATGCTCGATCGCCCGTCAACCCTCTTGACAGGGGGGTTATGTAAAGAGAAGAGGGAAGAGGGTCGGGTTGAGCGGGCGAGAAGGGAGCTTCAGGACCCAGGGGAGAGGGAAGGCAGGCTGGGGAAGGAGGAAGACCAGCTGGAATCAAGAGAGGAATTGGAGACCCCACCCTGGGGGCGGGGGGAACAGCTGGAGGTTTAATAAGGAGGAAGGGAGAGGCGCAAGGGGGGCGGAGATTTGGCGGAAGATTGGGACGCGGAGAGAGGGACGGAGAAGGGAAAGCTGAGGGATACACCATTCCGGAAGGAGAGAAGGCACTCCG
>NW_024808460.1:2149-3357 GCF_019175285.1 Sceloporus undulatus | reverse complement strand
ATAATAATAATAATAATAATAATAATAATAATAATAATAATAATAATCTGTATTTATCCCTGGCAAGCTGCAGGATTCCCACTCCTGCTTTAAATCCAGATGTCAATCCCAACTAGAAGAGACAACTTGATTAAGAGTTACTCTTCACTGCAGAATAATAACTATAATATGGAAGACTGTCTGATCATGCCCCCCTCACACACCTAAATTGCTAGTCCCAATTCAAGAAAACAAAATCAATCAATAGAAACCTGATAAACTGACACTTTTGCAGATTCCATCCATGCAAAGGGTCTCCCCTAGTTAGGACTAACAGATTTCAGCCTGAAAAGCCAGTTGTTTCACAATCAGATACATTATAATTAAGGACTGTGTTAGACTTTGAACTCCCTAAAAAGTTTTAAGACCAGATTATCATATCCAAAGGAACCTCCCTGGACCTTAAATTTATGTACTGATTTCAATTTGCAATTTCCTACAAGTCTTGTGCTGGGTTCTTAAGCAGCTACTGTTGTTTAAATAATTGTTTTAATTATCTCTGTGAGCCCCTTTGGGAGAGCTTTACCTGAGAAGGCATCATATGAATTTCTTACATAAATAAATATGCCACGCAATGCATTAACAAACAAGCGTAGATTTTCAACACATTCGTGAAAGAGACAAATGCATCACTGAACCACATTTCTTTTTTTTAACAAAGCAATTAAATCAAGACAGCTATAAAACTAAACACTGGAAGAATGATAAGTCTGAATTAATATCTGGTGGTATGAGCTTAATATGTATGCATATATTACAAGAAAACTCTAGGCTTGTTGGCCATCCCAAGCATCATGGCTTCCTCCAGCAACATATTCTGCATCATGAAATGAGGGGAAGCTGTCAGTTTAATTATTTTGTGCCCCCATCCGGGGGACAAGGGTTCTTGTGCCATGTGTGTATTTTCTTACTCCAGTTCAAATATAGGATGGTTCAGCCTCCCCATCCCAAAAAAGGGCTAGAGAAGAACAGGTTGCTCACCTGTAACTGTGTTTCTTCGAGTGGTCATCTGCGAAATGGGTTTATTCTGCGCCTGCGCAGCAATCCTCGGAAACTTCTAGAATCTCTAGGCAGAAAGTAATGTATCTTTCTGCAACTTTTTGGCGGTAGCTCCGCCCACCCGTATATAAGGCCCCTGGTGGCCCGCTCTTCCTCAGTTCCGAATGAGC
>NW_024808460.1:0-2049 GCF_019175285.1 Sceloporus undulatus | reverse complement strand
AAAAAAGTTGCAGAAAGATACATTACTTTCTGCCTAGAGATTCTAGAAGTTTCCGAGGATTGCTGCGCAGGCGCAAAATAAACCCATTTGAGTGATTCGCAGAGACCACGAAGAAGAAGCTTGTTACAACTTTGCACAACGTGGGAGGTGAGTCATGACAACACAGTGGTTCAGTTGTAACTGTTCCACAAAGCAAAGCATCTGTAATTAGATTATGAGAATGCAAATCTTTAATTCACAGGAGATATATATATATATATATATATATATATATATATATATCAACATTCTTGAAGCAGTACTAATGTGAGTTATACTTGATGTGGACTTGGTCATCTCAATATCAAATAGAGCTGTTAGGAGGTAGTGGCTTCCTTGTCAGTAGGGCAATGGAGGCACTCTTTAAGAGGAGCTATCTAAAGTGCTGAAAGCAATCCAAAATGGTTTCAGAACCCTGGATGTCTCCCTTAAAATTTTAACAATGACCTGGAATAGATTCACCTCCCCCATCACACAGAAACCAGCACAGCTGTTAAGCCACCTTTGGTACTTCAAAGGAATATTGGGTTTTTTTTAAAGTTTCTTAAGGCAAGTTAGGCAACTTTCAGTGGAGAGGGAAAAGGAAGAAGAGCCTACTGCTTGCATTGTATCATGGGACAGGGAATGGAGAACAATGCCTAGGGTAGATGTCTAAAATAGGGTGGCAAATTGGCAGTCCCATACATCTTTCAGAACACATATCTGGGACATGGGCCCTGAAGGATGCTATGGCTGCATTCCCGTTCCAGAAATAATCCAGTTTGACATCACTTTAACTGCCATGGCTAAGTGCTGTGGAGTTCTGGGAACTGTAATTTTGTGAGATATTTACCATGTATGCTCACCTCATGGATAAGTCGAGGTCAGGTTTTAGGGCCTGTGGATAGGTCAAGGGTTAAATTTGGAGGCTCTTTCAGTGTGTGTATGTGTGCGTATGGCAAGAGAGACTCTCACTGGGGCTTTTTGCTTCATCATTCATTTCAGCCAGATGTGTGGACGGAAGATAGCAAACAGCAATATCAATCCATCACCCAGGACTCTTTCTGCTTGGCTCCAGAGAGAAATACACTCTTCTCTGCACCGCATGGGGAAATGAAAGAGCTGCTATCACATTACCATAGTGACTGTAAATAAATCGATCTGGGATTTTTGGGGTCCATTTTTGGGCATAAATTTTTAGACTTATAGACGAGTATATGGTGCTGCAACAAACTACAGTTCCCAGAAAGCCACAGGATGGAGCCATGGCAGTTAAACTGGATTATTTCTGCAGTGTGGATGCAACCTATGGGACTGCAAGATCCCATGAGTTCTAGACTTATGGTAAGGTATGATGAGAGCTGCAGTCCAACGAAATCTAGAGGGCTGCAAGTTGCTAACCTCAGATAAACATGCAAGAAGCAAGTTGTCTATTCACATAACATACATGGAGTACACCATTTGGATTGGACTGGGTTGTGCTGGGTTGTTTTCTTCAAGCATGGAATTATTGTGGAAGAGGCAAGAAGTATACAAATGGACGATTCTTCCTCTGACTCCAGCAGTCTGAAATCATCTGTCCAGAGATGGGCAAAGGATATCTTAGAGGGCTGCACCTCTCTGTAAAAATAATTAATGTAATCTCCCACCCCATTTTTTGCTCTAGATGGCTTGGGGGATTTTTGTCACATTTTTGGCCCCTCTGGCCAGTTTTAGGCCTTTTTAATAAAGCAGATGACCTACTTTTGAGCTCCTGCTTGGCCTGAGGAACCCACTGAGTGCCTTTGGGAAAGTCACACTCTCTCAGCCTCAGAGGAAGGCAATGACAAACCACCTCTGAATCAATCTTGCTAAGAAAACCCTAGGACAGGATTGCCATAAGTTGGAGCTGACTTGAAGGCACATAACAAGAACAAAAAAATATTACAGCACAAAAAAAGAAACCCAGCATAATTAGGAGCATGCAATTGTTCAACATTTTATGTATTTTTTGGTTGTGTGAATCTGCAGCGCTTCGGAAAGCCCTTCAGA
>NW_024808459.1:0-3357 GCF_019175285.1 Sceloporus undulatus | reverse complement strand
GGATGTTCTTTAAAAACTTTCTGTTTTAAATGCCTGTCTAAACAGAAAGTTTTACCCTGCCAACGAAATGACAACCAAGAGGGAGCCATTCTGGTCTCCCTGGGCAGGGAGCTTCAGAATCCAGGGGCAGCCATGGAGAAGTCCTTCTCTTGGGTCCCCACCAATTGTGCTTGCGATGGGGCCAGGACAGAGACAAGGTCCACTCCTGAAGATCCTAGCACCCATACAGGGAGATATGATCTGTCAAAAAGCCCAGACTTGAGCCTTATAGATCTTTATACTCATAAGCAGCATGTTGAATTGTGCCCGGAAACAAACTGGCAGCCTATGATGCTGCTTCAACAGGAGCATTGTCTGGTGTCTATAACCTGTCCCCCTTAACACTTTCGCTGAAGTTCTTTGGACCAGCTGAAGTTGAAGAACACTCTTCAAGGGCAGCCCCAAGGAGAGCGCATTACAGGAGTCCAAACAAGATGCAACTAAGGCACGTACCACCGAGACCAGATCCGGCATTTCAAGGAATGGGAGCAGCTGGCACAGAAAGTTTAAATGTTCAAAAGCACTCCTGGTCATTGCAGAGACCTGGGCCTCCAGGTTCAAAGCTGAGACCAGTAATAGCCCCAAACTGTGAACCTGCGTCTTCAGGGGGACTGTAACCCCATCTAACAGAGGCTGAATCCCTATCCCCCAATCTGCCTTCCAAGTGACCAGGAACACCTCTGTCTTGTCTGGATGTCCTCCATGATGTTCTAAGAGTGTGAGGAGGAATGTGTAGAGAGAGGCATTCCCTTAAGTAACTCGGGCCGAAGCCATGTAGGACTTTAAAGGTAATGACCAACACTTTGTATTGTGCCCAGAAGCTGATCGGCAGCCAGTGTAAGGATTTTAATATTGGAGTGATATGGTCTGATCTGGATGTTCCCGTGACCAATCTGGCTGCAGCAGTTTGGATCAACTGAAGCTTCCGAACTTGGTACAAAAGTAGCCCCATGTAGAGCGCATTACAGAAATCTAAACACGAGGTTACCAGTGCATGTACTACTGCTTCAAGGTCCTTCCAGGCCAGGTAGGGATGCAGTTGGCATATGAGCTGAAGTTGGTACCAAGCACTCCTGGCCACCGCCTCTACATGAGAAGACAACTGTAGAGACAAGTCCAGGAGCACTCCCAAACTGCGAACTTTGTCCTTAAGGGAAAGTGTGACCCTGTCCAGGACAGGTTGACAAATCTCCATCCCTGGACCCAGGGTTCCTATCACTAACACCTCTGTTTTCACTGGATTCAGCTTGAGTTTGTTTTCCCTCATCCAGCCCATTACCGACTCAAGACAGGCATTTAGAGGAGAGATGCCATCCTTGATCAATGCAACAGTCAGAGACACGGAGAAATAGATTTGGGTGTCATCAGCATACTGATAACACTGCGTCCCGTGTCTCCAGATAATCTCTCCCAGCAGCTTTGTGTAAATGTTAAATAACATGGGAGACATAATGGGTCCCTGAGGGACACCAGATGTCAACTGTCTTTTACGAGCGCAACTGTCTCCCAGCATCACCATCTGGAATCTGCCCGAGAGGTAGGATCAGAACCACCGCCTCCAATAGCTAACTCCCTCAGGCGTTCCAAAAGGATACCATGGTCTACGATATCAAAGGCCACTGAGATGTCCAAGAGCACCAACAGGTTCACACTTCCCATCGGTGCACAGACGGAGGTCATCGACCAAGGCAACAATGGCAGTCTCAGCTCTGTATCCCGCCCTGAAATCGGTTTGAATATAAATAATAATATAAATAATAATAATAAAGAGAGAGCCTTACCAAGAGAGGCCATGATCCCACTGATCTCTGCTGTGATCTGCCTGTGAAGGGCTCTCTGTTCTGGATCCAGCAGGGCCCACTCCTCCTGGGAGAAAGACACGGCCACCTCCTCAAAAGTCAATTGACTCTAAAGACAGAAGAAAAGGGTTCTTGCTCACACTGGACATCAAGATGGCTGCCGGCTGTGGCAACTAGAACAAAGCAGTCTCACCAGCTGATAGGGCTCCAAAGGCAGCTGAGAAGAGACTGATTCTTCTGCCAACACCAGCATGAACATTGTGAACAAAGTCTGACAAACACAGCAACCTGAGCACATGACATTCTACACTTTCAGTAAAAGGAGACTGCCTTTAAGGAAACATTAGGCAACTGCAGATGGGGTGGGCAGCTTAAATTTGGGCATTTCAGCATGCCAGGAGGGATGATGCTGGTTCACTTCCAACTGCCATGTTGGCCAACATTCAGCTGGTGTTTTTGGATTGTTTATTTTTCACTTTTGGGGGGAAGGTTGTGGAATTTTAGGCCATACCCTCCAACTGTCCCAATTTGGCAGCCACAATGCCAATTAATTCTCTTTTGTGCACTCTTTCAGCAGAGTCTACATAGCTGCTGGCATACTCAAGAAGGATTTAGAGTACAGAGGAGAAGGTGACCTGGGAACAGTGTTTTGAGGGGTTCTCCTTTAATTTTGAACTTTTTCTTATTCACTTTTTCCTTGAGGTACTTGTGGGAACTTTTGCTCAGAGGAAGTGAAACAGAGACCTGTCTCCAGAAGGAACAAGTAGCCAGGAGCTCTCTAGATAACTATAGGCCCAGTTGAGTGAGCTCCTAACATAACTTGGGGACAAAGGCCAAGCCAATAGGGATTCTTTATGCTAGTGTTTAACAGGGGAAGCCCACAGTCTTGTTTCAGTGCCTCCTTAAGACTTCTCAGTATGGACAGTGAGGGACCTGCTGTAGTCACCTGCAAGACTTGTGGGATGTTGTCTTCTTGCCTATAGATGTGGGGAATGTAACCTGCACTGAGTGCAAGTTGGTAGCCCTTTTGGAAGAGAAGGTCCAGCAGCTGAAGGACCAGGTATCTGCATCTCAGCATCTTAGGAAGCAAGAGGTTTTCCTGGACAGAACGGACTGGACAGTCTTGGATGGGAAACACACAAGAGGACATTGCTGGGGAGGAGGTCACTTCACATAAACAGGAGGTAGACAGCTGGAGGAATGTCACACACAGAAGTAGGGAATCTATTACAAGTATACAAATCCAAAGGTCGAGGCACAGATTAATAACCAGCCATGCTGCCTTCTTCCTACCTTTTCTGCCTATAAAAGAAAGAGACTTGTATGGTTCCAGGTGTCAACTGAATTGGCCAGGAGTGAACAGAATTGGCCAGGTGTCAAGTAAATTGTCCACACCAGATAGTAGATAGCTTACCTGATCTGGTTCTGGTTCACTGCAAAGAGGGAGAAGTGGCTGAGTCCTTGTTGGTGGGATCATTTCAGCCTCTGTGGGAGAGACCAAGGCAAGGGGGAATCCAGT
>NW_024808458.1:0-3358 GCF_019175285.1 Sceloporus undulatus | reverse complement strand
TGAAAGACATTAAAGATACATTGGGCAGAGCAACAGAAGATATTACAAAAATGGGAAAAATATGGAAAAAATTGAGAGTAAAACAGAAAAAATAAACAAAAAAGTTCTTGAAATGGAAAAAAACTACGAACGTGATCTGGATGAAAGAGCGCTACAAGACCAAAAGCAACGTGAACAGTGCATCAAGATCAGAGGCTTAAAAGAGAAAGATAACGAAGATATATATGAATATCTCACACCGATTTTGGCTGAATATGTAGGAGCAGAGAAAGAACATTTTGAACAAGAAATAAGTAAAATGTTTCGCCTTAACTCTAAAATAGCGAAACAAAAAGGACTATCTAGGGACGTGATCATTTATTTCACAAGGAAAAAAATTAGAGATGAAATCATCCAACTAAATTACGAACAACATCTTGAAGTAGAAGGGGAGGAGCTAATTTTATTAAAAGATATCCCTTTGAGGATCTTAAAAAAACGTAATGAGTACAAACCCCTAGCGATGTTGCTCAGGAAGAACAATATCCCATACAGATGGGATAGGCTGGAAGGACTGATTTTCAAATATAAAACGGACCTATTTAGAATAAACTCAATTCCGAAACTAAAAGACTTTTTGAAAAAACATAAGAGAGACCTGGAAAAATCATCGAATACAGAGGAGAAAAAAGACAAAGATAACAATATAGGTGAACCTTTGGACTCAGAATCTGAACAGGAACAAGAAAGAGATGAAAATAAAGGAAAAGAGGAAAAAGCAAATAGTGAAGAGGAGGAAGAGACAGCAGAGGTGAACTGAGATAAGGTAAGAGATATAGTTTATTAACTACATATACAATAATGCACAACCTAAAAATACTTTCGTGGAACGTAAGGGGCATGAACTCCCCTCAGAAACGGAAAAAAGTAAATCATTATTTGAATAAAACTAAAGCTAACGTAATTTGCTTGCAAGAAGTTCATATTAGAGAAAAAGATTTAAGACTATTGAAGAATAAAAAATTAGGTCAAGAATTCACTTCAGTTAACATTAAGAAAAAAAATGGAGTAGTCATGTATGTTAATTATAAATATAAAGCCAAAGAACTATTTAAGGACAATGAAGGGCGTTATGTCGGGGTAGAGGTTATGTTCCCAGGCGGTAAATACCTAATTGTTGGAATTTATGCCCCCCTGGATCAGAAAGAAATATTTTATAATAAACTGAGTGACGAATTAAGTAAAGCGAGTCTTGGAAAAATTATGATAATTGGAGATTGGAATGGTGTAGTAAACCCCGAATTGGATAGGAAATCAGATAAGGCAATCAAAAGGTCTCAAGGGAAACTACCCAAATCTTTTGAAAACCTACTAGAGGAACATGCACTTTATGACATCTGGAGATACAAACATAATGATACTAGAGACTATACTTTTTTTTCGGAACGCCACAAGTCGTTCTCTAGAATTGATATGATGTTTGCAACCAAAGGGATCTGTAAGGAGACAATAAAGATAGATTCAGAACCGAGAACTATCTCTGATCACAGCCCTATGATTGCAACATTAAGACTAGAGAAGCAGGAATACTCCTGGAAATTAAACCTTGCCTTACTGCAAAATGAGGACATCTTAAAGAGAGCTAGACAAACGCTGAAACTATTTTTCAAAGAGAACAAAAAGGATGATATTGCGATGACGACGGTGTGGGAAACCTCTAAGGCATATATGCGGGGTTTCTTCATTCAGCAAAATCACATTCTACAAAGAATAAAGAGAGAGAAACTAGGCTGTTTATATGACAGCCTTCAGAAAAAGGAGAAAGAACTTGAAAAGAAACCTTCAGAGAAAACAATCTTTAAAGAAATTAAAACATTAAAAAAACAAATAGAAATAATTGAAAATGAAGAGATTCAAAATAAAATAAAGGACATGAAGCAAGTCCACTTTGAGCAAGCAAATAAACCTGGCCGTTGGTTGGCATACAGGCTAAAGAAACAAAGAGAAAGAAACATAATTTCAGAAATTGTGACAAAAGACAAGAGAAGGATAACGGATCAAAGTGGAATAAAAAAAGAATTTCAGAACTTTTATACAAACTTATATAAAGACAGCCTGATAAAGAAAGAAAATATTACAAGCTTCTTAGATAATATCAATCCATTAAAATTTAAAGATCACCAGAAGGACATTTTAAATGCTCCAATAACAATGGCTGAGATAGTGGAGGCAATCAGAAACGGGAAGAAGTCTAAAACCCCTGGACCTGACGGCATACCTATAGAGTACTATCAGAAATTGGAAGATGAGCTGTTAATACCTCTAAAAGATACCTTAAATGCAATCGGTTCAGAAAAATACCCCGCAACTTGGCAACAAGCCAACATTACACTTATCCTGAAAGAAAACAAAAATCCCGAGGATATAAATAACTACAGACCCATCTCACTCCTTAATGTGGACTATAAAATCTTTTCCACAATACTCGCAGAAAGAATGAAGAAAGTTCTTACGGAATGGATAGGGAAAGAACAAGCAGGCTTTCTCCCAAATAGACACATTAAAGATAACATTCGCATTGTCATAAATACACTTGAATACTATGAAAAACATAATGAAAAAGAAATGGCTTTACTTTTTGTGGACTTTGAGAAAGCCTTTGATAATGTGTCTTGGGAGATGATCTTTGCCATGTTAGAGAAAGTGGAGGCCGGGCTTCAATTTCAGAGATGGATCCACGAAATATATAACAAGCAGACGGCAAGGCTAATAATTAACAATAGTAAATCGGAAGAATTCAAAATTAAGAGGGGAACCCGTCAGGGGTGTCCTCTCTCTCCACTTTTATTTATCTTTGTTTTAGAAGCCTTAAACCATCTGATCCGAAATGAAAGAAGAATTCAAGGAATGAAGGTCAAGAACTATGAATACAAAATGAGACTTTTTGCTGATGACATTGTATATATTTTAGAAAACCCTCTATGTAGTTTGAATTACCTGTCTAATATACTTAAAAATTTTGAAAAGATCTGTGGTCTCAAGGTAAACAAGGGGAAAACTAATATGCTAGCTAAAAATATGAAGGAAGAAAATATGAAACAGTTAGAACGGGACTCCGGGTTCAAAATAGAAAAAAAGATCAGATATTTGGGTATTATTTTGACAAATAGGAATATAGATTTATTTCAGAATAACTACATCCCAACATGGAAAGAGATACAAAAAGATTTAGACAGATGGGGAAATATTCAATTATCATGGATGGGTAGAATTTCGGTGATTCAAATGTTAGTCTTGCCTAAACTTCTTTATCTATTCCAGACAATCCCAGTCTTACATTCCTTTAGATCTTTAGACACATGGCAAAATAATATAATGA
>NW_024808457.1:0-3358 GCF_019175285.1 Sceloporus undulatus | reverse complement strand
TCCAGAAGCTCCATGGCTGTCTTGGTGAGCTGGCGAAGATCACGCAGCCGATTCTGGAAGCCCTCCTTAGGGAGTAGGGCTGTGCAGCTGCTGCTGGAACAGCGGAGCAGGCGTTCTCCCTGTAAAGTTGACCTCATCACTGTTTCTGCCCAAACTCAGCTTGCAAAAGGTGCCTCATTCCTGGCCCTTCAGAGGTAGGCAGCCACATTATCCCACATGCAATTGCAGGGTACTAGTGCTTCTCCCCTTCCCCTTTGCAGGGCTGGCCTAAATTCTGCCAGACTCTACCAGGCAGAATCTCTCTTTGGAGCAAATGGCAGAAGGTTGCCATTGGTGCCGTTTCTCTAGGGCTACAAAGCATGGAGGCAACAGCAAGGAGCAGACAGCTGCAAAACTGCTGTTCCAAGTCAGGCTCACAGCCCAGCTTAATCAAAACAGAGGTGTCAAACCAAGAGCAGGGCAATGCCATGGGGATCTAGCTCCTCTTCTTCAGTGGCAACATAGAGGGGGAAAGAGTAGCTGCTTTCAGGAGCTGGTGGGCTCCGAGTGGAGCAAGGGGAGAAGCAGAAGGCTGGGCCAGACTGAGGAAGGCTGATCTTACAAGCACAAAGGAATAAAGTTCAGCCACCACTTGAGCCTTACCTGCATGGGGGCGTTGCAAGTAGGGCAGCAGAAGCCATCCTTTCTGGGGGATGCCCCGTTTCTGGACTTGGGACCCAGCTCCTCTGTGCAAGATGGACACTGGCATTCAAAGAAATACTGGGAACGGAGGCTCTTGCGCCTCTCCTTGGCCCCCATCCTGCACTTGTGAGGCCCTGCAGAGAGAGGAGAAACTGAGGTGAGGCGTCATCACAGGGAGAGGTCAGCATAGCTCCTTGAGAAAGAAGCTTCTGAACAGCCCTCTCCACAGTTGCTCTCTCCTGCCTTTGCTTTTTCAGAAACTGATGCGTTTGCCAGCCATCTTAACACTCATTTTACATCTCAGCTTTGTACATATGCTTATAGACATATGTATATAAAATTTAGGTATGTCTTAGAAACTCACAGAAGAAATCATTTGGCAGTTGAGGCATTGCAAACTGCAGCTGAAGCAGCATCCACAGCCAGACTGTACTACAAAGCCAGACAAGTCGCTCATCATCCTCATCATCATCACCACCACCACCCTCCTCCTCCTCTGCCTGAGCAGGGCGCTGAAGAGGAAACCGTCCACCTGAGCAGCATGTGCAGTGACCCCATGGCCCTGGCTGCTCTTGCACCTGCTGATGCGCAACTTCTATTTCGACTCACAGGTTCCCTGAGCTGGAAAAATTCCATCTGTTTGGTCACCCAGAAATGTGATGCCGATAACTATTTAAAAATTCATGCCTCACTAAACACTTGGCTGGGCTCTTGAAGGCACTTACAGTGCCAGGTACAGCAACTGAAACCCAAATGGTGAAACCACAGAACTCAGACAAAAATCATTATTTTTTTTAAAAAGATGAATCTACGAATGCCATAAGGTTGGCAAAGCATTCCAAGTTCCTCTGTCTGAATATCATGCTCAAGCTGCTGGACCAGAAATCCGAAAAGCAGTCTGCCTGCAGCAATTCTAGCGTCCCCAAGCCTCCCTGTTGGAGGACCTAAGGGACCGATTCTGATTAAAGAGGGAGCAGAAAAGGAGAGAAAGATAGGGCCTGGGGAAGGAGGATACGAGACGGGAGCCAAAGCCTTGCAGCAGTGTTCTAAATCTCCATAAAGAAGCCACCTCACTGCCTCTTTGGCAAGGTGTTGCCACTCACTCACCATAGCAGTGGAGGATCTCCTGCCCTTGCGGGATTGGCTGCGAGGCCCTGACTTCTGCCGTTTGGCCACTGAATGCCACACTGGTGTTGGGGTCACAGGAATGGTTAAGGAGGCTGAGCACAGGGAAGAGGGCTGTGGCCAGGCACACCTGTTCGCTGCTAGTCACCAGCCCTGCTTCAGACCCTGGGAGAAAAGAAGAACAAAATATCAAGGACAAGAGGGACCTGGAAGTGGTGGTTCAGGTTCTTCCTCCTCCTCTAGATTCACCATCCCTTGCTCCAATCCAGTCTAGGGATGTTGAGCCACGGAAAGGCCATGCCCAGCCCTCTCCACTGACCTGACACACGGAGTGTGGTCACCGCCTGTGCATTGCACTGCAGCTGCAACATGTGCCTCAGCATGGCCTCGCCTAAGACTTCCAACTCCAGAGGTGCCTCAGCAGCCCTTCCTCCATTATGGTTGTCAGCCATGTCCTTTCTCAGAAACGACGCTTCCAGACCTGAGTCCCTGAGTCCCTTGCACAAAGCTGCAACACTCAGGCTGCAAAGGAACTGGAACTCAGGACTATGCTTCTCACTGTGAGGCAAAAGACTGAAGACAGAGCGGTAGGAACTGCTGTACTGACCCTCAGCATCACAGCCTGGGATGCAGACAGCATCCCCCTCAGTCACTGCCCTGGCAACTGATGCTTCAGCAAGAGACTCTGCAGACCACTCCTTTACCAAGTGCCTGACCTCTGCAAAGCCAGCCACCAGAACGGCCCGTAACGCAACGTGGCAGAAGACCCCCAGTGTGAGAAGCAGCCCCCCCAGAGGGCACTCTCTCCTGTGGTAGCTCTTCCATGCCAGCTGGGCACACACGTGGCTGCAGTACTTGGCATAGCTGCACCCCTGGCATGGGATGGAGGCCAGCAGCTGCCTCAAGCAGTGGTGGCAGTGAAGATCTTCAGTTCCCGATGCCCTGTCCAACATGACCTTGGCAGTGCTGGCATGGAGGAGCTGCTTTCCTGGGCGCAGGACGCTCACAAAGGCCTCCTCCCTCACCAAGAGCTCACCAGGAAGGATATCTGCAGTGGCTACCAAGTGACGCCCTTTGTGGGTGGAAAAGTTCAAGCGCACAGATGATGAGGTGCAGGAAACATGGCTGTTTTCTTTCCAGGGTTCTGAGTCGGCTTCTGTCCTGTGAGTTAGAGTGGGTCCAGGGGCCAAGCTGCTCCTCTCTTTACAGGCTTTGGCTTTCAGCTGAGTCAGTTTATGGAGCAGCACCTGGTGGTTGGGTGCTTCCAGGCCCTGGCCTGCTGACACTGCCGTTTCCACACTCCCAAGAACTTCTGTCATCTCTTGCCATCTCCCTAGAGAAAGGAGGCACTCTGCTTTCCTCAGCAAAAGCTTGGGAGCCAGTCTCTCTGGGTAGCCCCCTTCTTGCGCCCTCTTAATATCTTCCAAACAAACCTGGAGGGAAAAGGAAAGCAAGTTCTTCAGAATGGCTGAAGAAGGCAGTGCGATCTCTGAACCCTATGAGATACCACACAAGATTCTCTTCTACATCTGAGATCTTGTAAAGTACCACC
>NW_024808456.1:0-3358 GCF_019175285.1 Sceloporus undulatus | reverse complement strand
GCACGGCCGCGCCACCCACCTCCTCCTCCGTTCCAGGCCACGCGGCCGCGCACATGAGGCGCATCGCCTCCTCCTTCACCTCCTTCTTTGCTTCCTCCACACGACTGTGTGGCCTGGAACAGAGGAGGAGGTGGGTGGCGCGGCTGCGTGGGGAGGTGGGGGAAGGTGGGTTGGCGCCACGCAGGCCCCGAACCAGGGGCTGGGGGCCAAACCGGACTGGGACCGGGAGGGGCCCCCCAAAAGCGGATTTGTTCCGGGGGCCGCCGGGATATGGCATCCCTAGCAACAATGCAAATTATTGCACTTGCACATTCCAGGTTTATTATTATTCACACTGCCAACAATGCAGATCTATTTAAAAAACTTGGGGAAAACCCAATATCAATTATCCCAGATTAAGTGCAGCCCCCCAAAAACCTTAATTGAGTGCATTTGGGATATGTGTGAACAATGGAGATTTAACCTGGATTCATCTTGGTTTATAACTCCTTAGTGGCCTTGGGCCAATTGCAACTACAGTGGTACCCCGGGTTACGAAATTAATTTGTTCCGCCGCCGCTTTCGTAACCCGGAATACTTCGTAAGCCGAAAAAGCCATAGGCGCTAATGGGGAAAAGCCGCGATTTCGTGTGAAATAGCGCCAAAAAGCACCAAACTTTTTTTCGTAACCCGAAAAAACCTTCGTAACCCGGAACAGTTTTTTTAAATGGATTTTTTTCGTAACCCGGAAATTTCGTAAGGCGGCGCATTCGTATCCCGGGGTACCACTGTACTTAACTAAATCTATTTTAGAGGGCTTTGTGTGATAACAGTGTTTATATGGGAACTGGTATGCATTCTAAAGCTTCTTGAAGGAAAAGGATGATTTAAATGTAATAAGAAAATAAAGGTCAGCAGCTGTTATTTCTTATCAGATATTTCTTATGCCTTAGTATAAGAGAGTAAGACGTCCGAGACACATTGATTACAGGACAGGGGCACTCTGTGCTCATTTTCTGATTCAGTGCATCGCTGCCTGTTTGTACGCATTTTATTTTTTAAAAATAGTCACACTTCACGTTGTGCACAGACAACTGCAATTACCATCACCCTTGGAGTCCCTTGTACTCCTTTTCTTCATGCTTCGAGCTTGGAAATATTACTTTTTGGACAACAATTTTAAGAATTCTGCAGACAGTATTGTTTTTTAAAAGTGACTTGTTAAGCTGCATTTTATACTGTCCCAGCACTTACAACCTATATGTCACTACAAGTAAAAACATTTAGTGACAAGAAAAGCTAAAGGCCCACAATAGAGAAAATGAGATATGTATTGTTCTAATAAATTGTTAAATAATTGCGGATGACTTAGCTTCAGTACTACTCTGGAACAAAAGTCTGTCAAGAGATTTACTCTGACTGCAGTACATTTGGCACAGTTCAGTCCTCTTCTTTAATCCCGACCTCTCAGGTTTCAGCCTGATGCTATAAATGTCACAACAGGTCAGTTTCTTATGTATATTAAATGAACTTATCATACTGAAAAATAGCTTTTGTTTTGTCCAAAACGTAAATCAAAAGTAAGTTCGCATCACTTCTGGATCAACAGGGGTGTTCCCTGTGGCCTGTTGGAGCAGCTCAGAAGCAAAGCTTGGCCCCCATCTTTAGGCAGAGGCGGCAGCAACATTTTAATTTCCTCTGAACTTGCTGTCTGCTGTCCCATCATTAACCATGTGTACTGTACATGTATCTGGAAATGATGGTTAACTTTATGCCTTTGATAAAGTGTTCACAAGGACACAAGGCTCTTAGTTTTTATTACTTTTAATCTTGCCTTAACAAGGCATTATTACAGCAGACCACTCTGAGCTAAGATATTTCAACATCTCCTAGCAAAGGTATCGTCAAGCCTTTATGGAACTGTGTTATCAAATAATGCCTTGGCATACTTCTAATGTCTTCATTAGCCAGTATACACTGGTGCTTGTTAAGAATGAGAATGTTGTTTACAACAGAGATGGTTCTTTCAAGGGGTTTCTTAATATCCTGCCAGGGCACATGGATCTTCACTGTTCTGTTGGCTTGGTTTTACCTTCAAGATTAGAAACAGCTAGAAACAAGAGGGTCCAACTTAGATGGCCAGATGGGGCCAGCTTCCGGCCACTTTGGGGGAGTGGCATTTCCACAAAGCATGCCCCCTGGAGCTCCCAGAAGCTGCCTCAAGGCTGAAGCTGGCCCCAGAAGGAGTGGATCTTTTCTGCTCCTTTTGGGCTGTGGCAGGAGGTGCCCTTGGGCTGTGGCATATGTTCCCCAGGGCGATCGGGCTGGGAGCGATTTCTGGTCGTTCCTTCCTGTCTGTCTGCTTTGACCTAATGGTCATTCTCTCACAAAGACTGTCCAGCTCTCACATCTATACATGGTGATGGTGGGGAATACAATGGCTTGGGTGAGTCTAAATTTAGTGCTCATTTGTATGTTTTTACACTTCAGGATCTTGTCTAGTTCTTTCATGGCTGCCCTTCCATTCCTTATCGCACGGGGATGATTTTGACATTAAAGAGAGATCAAGGCACATTTAAAGCATCCCGCAAATGAAGCGGAAATGGCAAGTAATTGCATGATTATCACACCCAATTGTTCAAATAAAACGACACTGGAAATGCATTGTCGCTGAAATCCCAAAAGTAAAAAGATGCGCATTAATGCTTCTTTCTGACCACTTTAACGGCAGGTTTTGTGTGACGATGTGTGAAGTGTAATTACGCGATTTTCCCAGGATATTCATGGGATAAGCTCCTGATCTTTTTCGTGTGATAAACTAGGTCTTATTTCTTCATTGCAGTCACCGTTCTGATCAATGTTTGCTCCAAGATATGGGAAATAGTTAACTATTTCAATTTCCTGTTCATTATTTAATTGCTGCTGCTGCTATTGTTGCTGTTGTGTGGCTCTAAGTCCTTTTTGACTAATGGCGGCCCTATCCTCCATGGGGCTTTCTTCTTGACAAGTTTCTTGCTTTATTGAAAGTTGTTGGTTCTCAATGCATTTGTGAGACCTGCTGGGACTCTGTGTGTGTGTGTGTGTGTGTGTGTGTGTGTTGCCTTTCAAAACACACTGCGGAAATAATCCAGTTTGAGACCGCTTTAACTGCCCTGGCTCAATGCTAGGGAATTCTGGGAACTGTAGTTTTGTGAGACATTGAGCCTTCTCCGTCAGAGATCTCTGGTGCCTCAATAAACTACAACTCCCAGGATTCCCTAGCACTGAGCCAGGGCACTTAAAGCGGTCTCAAACTGGATTATTTCTAGTGTGTGTCGGACTTGAGAGGGGTTCCCCCCAGTTCCTTCGAGGCTGCATCCACACTGTAGAAATAACCCGG
>NW_024808455.1:2338-3358 GCF_019175285.1 Sceloporus undulatus | reverse complement strand
TGCTATTCAACATTTACATGAAGCTGCTGGGTGAGATCATTTGGAGACATGGGGCAGGGAGCAGGGAGACCTTGAAACAGTAGTACATGTGCTGGTCACCTCTTGGTTCGACTTCTGTAACACACTCTACATGGGGCTACCCTTGTGCTAAGTTCAGAAACTTCAATTGGTACAGAATATGGCAGCCAGGTTGGTTACAGGCACTTCTAGAACTGCCCACATTACACCGATTCTGAAATCTCTCCACTGGCTGCCCATAAGTTTCCGGGCAAGATACAAGGTGTTGGTTCAATCTGGAATGACCTCCGGATGAGATCCGTCCTATTAACACCTTGGAAGCCTTTAGGAAGGCTATTAAGATGGACCTCTTTCCAGACCAGATGAGATCTATTGACTTGCCTCCCCCTCCTCCTGACCCTTACCCTTGCCATCGTTAGTGTGATGGAAATTGCTATTGATGTATATCGTTCCTGCCCTCCCACCTCTCCTTCAGAAAACAACCAATTTCTTGCCCAAATAAAACTTTTTTACTGTATTGTGTTATGAAAGTTTTAAATTTTCTTGCTGTTTAATAGGATTTTTAAGAGTTGATGAATGTTTTTATAATTGGGAGAAGGGTTTAGGGTGTGGAATTTTAATTGTATTTCTTAACTTGTATGTTATTTTATTACTGTAATCCTCTTTGATTCCTTGGAGAAAAGGTAGAATAATAATAATAATAATAATAATAATAACAACAACAACAACAACAACAACATCTCTTCAAGGGGGTCAAAAGCCCTTTCAGTATGCTCCCAGAACTGGGGGGGGGGTGTTTCTGGGGCTGTGGGTCTCTCTGTTGGTCCTCCTCTGCAGGGTTGTTGTGAAGGAAAAGATAAGTATGTGAGGGAGGAAGCCCAATCTGGAGCCTGTGGGTCTCTAAGCCTAGTTCCCAGGTTGACAAGGGATTGCCAGAGTTTTGAGGTCCCTCCGTCTCCCTCCTCTTGGCCAAAGCCAAGAGGAGGGAGACGGAGGGACCTC
>NW_024808455.1:759-2238 GCF_019175285.1 Sceloporus undulatus | reverse complement strand
TAAGCCTAGTTCCCAGGTTGACAAGGGATTGCCAGAGTTTTGAGGTCCCTCCGTCTCCCTCCTCTTGGCTTTGGCCAAGAGGATTTTGGCTCTTCTATCCCCCCCCAGAGCCCCCTCCCCCAGGACTCCAGAGAAAACTCCCCTCCCCCAAGAAAAATGCCATTGAATCCTATCCTGTGCAATGCTTTCTATTTGGCACAAAACTCTTCACTAAATGAGGCATCAGAAGAGAGGGTCTCTCCTCGGCCCCACTTTCCACGAGGGAGGGGGCTCCTCAAAGACCTTTTTACCTTTGGATCCCCCTCCCCTCCATGGCCATGCCTCTCTCCAAGGGTCCCACCGGCCTTCATTTCTCATAATAACTCCTCAAGTACCCGGGACCCAAGGAATCCCCCAAGGAGGGGGCAGGGAAGGAAAGAAGGAGAGGAGGCCTTGCAGGTCCCCTGCCTTTCTTTGGGGGGCGAAGAGGGGCTTCTTCCCTCCAGCCATTCCTCTGAATGAACAAGGGCTCTCCCCACTTCCCTCCCTCCCTCAGAACAGACTGTGAGGGCAGCAATGGCTTCAGGGGCTGAGACTGTGCAGGTGCATATAGTCCCAAAGGCCCCTCCTCAGCATTCACATGGATTGCCAGGTCCTAGATGCTGCTGCTTATTCCGCTGGCGGCCTTTGTGGGAAAGGAAGGTATGCGCCGGGGTTCAGAGGCCTCCCTTCCCTCCTTTCTTCCTTTGAGGAGACTGCGATGGAGGCCAAGGTGCAGTGCTGGACTCAGAAGAGAAAGGCAGGAAAGCAAGGCTCTGCTTTGGAAATATAGCTCTCTCTGTGTATCCTGTATGTTTGTGTCTGTGTGTCTGTGCTGTTCTTATGGCTGGGAATGGAGATGAGAACTGAGGAGAGAAGAAAGGGTCAGTTTTGGGCAAATTCAGAAATTCTGTGCATCAAAGACCAGTGTGTTGAAACACTAAAGAATTTTATTGAGTGCACATAGAGATTCAGTCTTTAAGCCAGAACTGCCCACTCCAATCCAAACAATACATTAAAACCCCTAAAACCTAAAACATCACCCTCATCCAATCCTAGCCCCCACCTCCAATTCCCACAGTCTCTGCCCCACAGGTAACAAGCCCCCTTTTGCCATTCCAGGAAACTAGCCCTTTCTGTTAATACCTGTCCCAAACTTTCTTAAGCCAAAATCCCACACATTGCAAAAGCGATAATTCCCATAACTATTCTAACCAGCTGCAACAAATCCCAAATTCCCATCTACCTAACCTATACCACAACCCACAATCCCCAGCCAAATTGACAACCCAAAGCAATTATCTATACTATTGGCAATTAAAACCTAAACTTAACAAAATCCAACTTGAAAACATAGAGACATATTGACAGACAAATTTTACAAATAAGATCCCAAGGGCCTTTTCTTTGTACAGCTGGATTGAAAATATATTTGTTGTATTCGTTATTGACAAATATAAT
>NW_024808455.1:0-659 GCF_019175285.1 Sceloporus undulatus | reverse complement strand
CTTCCAAGGAAAACACTTCCCACAATGCTGGCATTTGTATGGCTTCTGCCTGGTGTGGACCCTCTGATGCATGACTAGGATTGACTTGTAAGCAAAATGTTTCCCACAATGCTGGCATTTTTGTGACCTCTTTCCTGTGTGGACTCTCTCATGACTCAAATGTTTTTCTGTAAAGAAGGACAATTACAGATGAGACTCAAAATCAGACTTAACAGAGGAGGATGTTACCGCATTATTTAGCCCTCATTAACCCCTCCTTCTTAGAGATTAAATTAATAAAGTTGCTATGAGTAACCCAAGCCTGACCCTGCTGCTTATGCCCCTAAATCCATTGAACGGTTGCCTTCTTACTCATAGGATCTAGCAGAGACCGTATGGGGACTGCCTTCAGGGAATCAGTGGAAGAAGATAGTCAAAGGATTGTTGAAAAAAAATATTCAATTAAACATGTGCAAAAATACTTTGATTGACAGGTGGCATCATATCCTGTGAGACTGCCATAGAGTGCTGAGTCAGAGTCCAAGGCATGATGCAAGATAACTGCAGAAGTCACTTCATGCTGTTTGGCACCAGGAGAGGACTGACAACCAATACAGTATACAGCTCACATGAGGATTGGAGTGGATTGGATCGGAGTTGTGTGTACAAGGGATGGTGAA
>NW_024808454.1:0-3359 GCF_019175285.1 Sceloporus undulatus | reverse complement strand
CTCTCTTCTTGCGTCCTGATGGTCCTACTTAACATCTGGTGAAGCATTGGAATGTTAGACTTTGCTTTGTTGTTTGCCTGCTGGAATATAATTCTCTTTGGTTCTTCTGTGGATTGCTATGTAGTTTACTCCTCCCTTTTAACATAATTTTTTCCTAATATTTGGTTTGAGGTCTGTTAATTCCAAGACTGCCTTTGTGATGAGTCCAGTTTTAACCTATTGGTCAATTGTGTTTTAGTTCAATCTCCGGATTCAGGTGCAGTGTCTGGCTTCTGGCACTGTGAATCGTAACCAGGTCTGGAAAGATCTGAGACTCCCCTATCACAGGTTCTTTCGCTTCCTTTAATACTAGTTAGTATCATTTTAGAGATGTTTTTAATCTTGTAATGTTGCTGTTTTAGATTGTGCGTTGCTTGGCAGGCTTTATTTTTATTTTATTTGACCTCTACTATGTAAATACAATTATTTTTGTTTTATTTGACCTATACTATGTAAAGTGCAGTGCACATTTTACAGCACTCTATAAATAAATGTTAATAATAATAATGATGATGATAGTGTCGGGAAAAAGATAAAGGAGGAGCCTTTAGGACTCTGGGAGCAGATGGTTTAGGACTCTTGTAGAGCAATGAGAGAGGCCCGTGGAAACCTGCTTCAAGTTGAACCCCTCATCAATGACATCTGTGTGCCTGCTCTTTATGCTGCTCAAGTGCTGCTATTGATGGCAATTATTGATTTCCTTTCTTATGGCCAAATTATACCTTAACCAGGGACCCCTTCAAAGAGAAGTCCACACCAACCATACTTTCCTCTGTAGGAGCTGGTATCTTTCCACACCTGTTCACCAGGTGTCTCCTTTGTTTTAACCTGTTCATCAAAGGAAGCAATATAATAGCATATTTCTATACACTAGATTAAGAGTACGGGTAAACAATGCTCTACTCCCCCCCTTGCTTTCTTTACAATCACCTGCAAAAATTTCCAAGGGAATTTGATATAATAATCTGGAAAGAGATAATTTAAAATATCTGCACAGGAAAAAAAATACTGAAATTATGTGTGCTTACTTTTGTTTGCTTCCTTGTGAGGGTTCTTGATGTATGCAGAGAACTTGGCGAAGATGTTCCTGCCCACGTCCAGAGACTCTCGGTTTTTTGGGGTGAGCCGTGGGTACCTAAAGGAGAGGTTCAGCATTAATTTAGAAGAGAAGGCTTACATAGCTCCAGGTCATGGTTTGCTGTATTGTTTGGAGATCTCGTGAATCAAAGAATATAGGGGTAAGATTTTAAATCAATGTTATTATGTGATTATGGCTCAACTTTGATTTTAACTTCGGATATTCAGGAAATAAATGTAAAGTGAGGAGTAAGAAAAATATAAATTTATGTTCTTTGTGGGAAGCAAAACATCTTGGAGCATGATGAGGAACATAGCATTTATATTTGAAAATCCAGATATTTTTGGACTACATTTCCAATACATTCCCCACTTCTGCTCAAGAGCAGCATTTTCCAATCATACCTCTATATGATGTTTGATTATGACTTCTGTCCCACCTCAAAGGGACAATGTTAGGCACAATGGGAGTAGTAGCCATTTGGTTGTTTCAATGTCATTAGGATAGATTTCTAGATTTTAATCCAGATTTTAAACGAGTTTTCCAACTAGGCTGGTCAAATCTCCCAAAGATGTCAAGGATCTCAGATAGCTGCCTTAAATTTTGGGCTAAAACCCAGAATAGATTCACTGCCTCAATTATACGGTGCCCCTTGTTTGCAATATTGTGCATACTAAGAGATGCAGGTTCTATTCTTTAAAAAGCCATGTAGCTGACTGGGGGAACCGTGAGTAGGTCACTGTCTCTCTCAACCTGGCCTCCCTCACAAGGTGGAAGTGTTAATAAAGTAGGGAGGAGGAAATATAGATGAAGCCTTCAGTTCATCGGAGGAAAGGCACACTAGGAATCTAACTAATAAACACCTGTTTAAGGTCTATATTAGTTGGGGATGAGGGGCACTGTAGTCCAAAATGGGATGGTGGCATACAGCATGTGTATTTGATTGTCTCCATCTAAAACTTGTGGAAAGAAACAGATTTGTAGATCTTTGTAATAAAATTGCTAACCATCAGAGGGCAGTGCTGTATGTCTCTTGATGCTTTATTATGCCCATGAAAGTGAAAGAGGTTTGGCTTTCAAACAAGCCTTTAAATCCTTCACAGCATAACTGGAGAAGTGGAGCACAGAGAAGGCTGTCTTTTGGGGATATAACCTAAAGGATGGACCCCCAGCCTGGGACCCCATGTGTCCTGCAAGCTCTTTCTGTGCAGTCGCCAAGCTGCTTCTTTCAATCCTACAATATTCCTTTTTGACCCAAACGGCACCATCTACTGCCGCTCTCCTGTTCAGCTTTCCCCGCAAAAGCAAACATAAATTGGTCTTGTTCATACAAAGCAGTTATATCACTATGATTCCAGTTTAACTTCCATGTCCTGAGATCTGAAGTTGCATAAGATGCTTAGAATACTCGGGCTGTGTACTAGAAGTGTACTAGAAAAGGGCAGCCTTTTTCTATGGGGTTATTCAGGCGGTGAATCCAGGTAGATTCTCTGTTGTTCACATGCATCCCCAAGGCACCCAATTAAGTTTGAGCGGGGCAGGGCTGCCAAAAAATCCCACTTAATCCAGGATAATCGATACCAAGTTTTTCACCTGAGTTTGTAAAAATACCCATATCGTCAGTAGTGTGAATAACCACCTGAATAGACCCGAGATAAAACTCTGCATGCCTTGAACATGTTCCGGATGCATTTGCATCGTCGACTCCGTACAGAAACGTGCATTGATGCAGCTCCATAGTGTGAATAACAAACTCAGAATACATGATTGAGATGACTCGCATTGTTGTGCCAAAAAATCCTACATCTGAATGACCCTTGTGTGTGTGTGTGTGTGCGCGCGCAGGGCTATTCTAGGAAAGATGGCAAAGTGGCAGGTAAGAGGCCATGTGGGCTGTTGTGATCAGCCAGCTGTCATGATGGAGTTTCAGAGAAACTGCCACAAACAGCTGGGCTTTTTATAATGGGTTAAGGGCTTTGGGGACTGTGATCGGGCCAGAACCACTGGATCAGTGTCTAGTCCATCTGATCCTGGCCAGGGGTGGCGGAGACACAGGACTTTGGGCCTATGTATTGTAGCTCTTAGAGGTGCTATTGCATTCCTCCTTCACTTTTTTTCCCTATTTTTCACTGGCGATTGATCCTGGACCTTGCTTGTGCGTAGCAGTACCCTCTTGCCAAGCTACAACATCAAGCTTATCGGCTCTTGGTGGAAGAAGCAACAACTGTTGTACTTCTTTTTT
>NW_024808453.1:0-3359 GCF_019175285.1 Sceloporus undulatus | reverse complement strand
GAGCATTAAAACCAGAGGAAATGTTCAACAGTGCAATATATATATATATATATTTGAAATAATATAATTTTTTGAAACCCACTACTGAAGGCAAGTGATCAAAATTCACCTCCCATCCCTGCACACTGGAATGAACCTTTACTCAGCCATCCTATAATGCAGTGGTTCCCAAACTTTGTTCCTCCAGATGTTTTGGACTTCAGCTCCCAGAATTCCTGACTTTGGACCAAATTGGTGGGTGCTTCTGGAAGCTGAAGTCCAAAACACTAGGAGGGCCAAGGTTTGGGAAGCACTGCTATAATGGATATCAGTTCTTGTAAGGACAATGGGACCTACTCCTACTTAAGCAAGCCCTGGATTGCAACCTCAGCCATGAATTGAGACATTCACTGGTACTATCATTCCAATGGGAAGTAACCTTAAAGGTAACAATCTAGGCAACAAATAAAAAATAGGAAAATATATATTTTATTGGAAATAAATAAATAAATAAATAAATGTGAATATGTTTTAAGAATATTAATGAAACTAAAGGCAGGATAATTTCCCAAGATTATGAATGAAAGGATAGACTGAATTCACGGTTGCCCTGAGCCTGTAGGACCTAAGCAAGGTGGTTGATAAAGAAGATGAGATTCAGAGGTCTGTCATTTATAGGGTCCCCATAAGTCGAAGTTGACTTGATGACAGTTGACCACAAATGAACTAATGTGTCCCTAATTGTAGGGTGGGAACCTATTCAGTGCCTAAATAGAGCTCTTTTAGTTTTAAGAGTCCTCAGCCTAAGGGTAGCTGTAGTGGTCAGCAATCGCAATTTCTTTCTCCCTTTCCCTAAACCTGTCCCTGCCCAGCTTGGTCCAGCAGGCCGCCTCTGCCCTCTCCTTCTGGGCCTGGCGCTTCATCTTCTCTCGGATGGGCTGCTGCTCCTCCGTGATGGGCTTGGAGAACTCCAGGTCAGGAGGGGGTGTCCTCCATGAGATGAAGGTGTCCCCTTTGTAGGGTGGAGATGGAGGAGGGTCAACAGAGAGAAGGTCACTTCTTCTGGCTGGGGGTGAGGAAGATCTGCAGGTAGGCCTCCGGATCTTCTCCATGGTCAAAGCTGGCCCAGAATGGAGAGTTGTCGTTTTGGGGTGACGCACTCTGTTTCTTCTGGTTTGGAAAGGCTGAGAAGAAGGCGGCTTGGGATGAGGTATCTGGGTTGCAAAAAAGGGTATGTCAGCAGGCTTGAGTAGGGCTGGTTTCCTTGTTGCTGGTGGTGGTGACTGGGAGCAGAGAGCTTCTGGTAGCCTCAGCTGTGTGGCTTTGGTTGAGGTCCCTGCGTACGGCCATGATGGTACATAAGGGAAAGGCATCTGTTTCAGCAGAGCCGGCTTCATTTTGGGTAAGGTTGGCTGAGGCAAGGAAGATCCTGGTGGCTCCGCTACTGATCTTGAGCTCGAGATCCGTGGTATTTTGGGCAGCGGCTTCCCCATGCCTCCCCCCAAGAAGGCCAGTATAGGCAGGGGTTTCTCTGCAATGGCTCCCGATGGTGGCCTCTTTTCGGGGTGAGCCCTTTTCGTGGGGACACTTGGAAGCTTCTTCCCCAAGGGGTAGAACACATGGACGGACTCCATCATTTGCAGAGCCAGACTTCTCTTGGGGATTGTCTTGGGTGGTTCTGCTGCTACCGTTTTCACATCTCTCTTCTTCCCTTGAATGCCTCGGACAGGAGCATTAGGCTTCCCTTTGCCTTGATCAACAGACAAATCTTTCTCAGATTTTAGGTCTTGGGGCTTTGCCTTTGGAACAGCCGTCACCATCGCCTTGGCCTTGGCTCCTTGTTTCTTCTGGGACAGCTTTTTCCTTTGGAGATTCCCTTCCTTGTCTCCTGGTTTCTCAGAACAAAGGTCCTTTTTCTCACTCTGCAAAGAGATCAGTGGTGGCTCTGGAGATTTAGGAACCTGGGACTTATCTGGGTCCATCTTTGGCTTTTTTGGTAATGTCTCTCCTTCTGTGGACATTGCTTTTCTTTTCTTGCTGATCTTAGATGGTTTTGAATCATCTGTTTTTTTGTGAGTTTTAGAGCTGAGTTGCTTTTCTGCAGCCAAGATGTCTTTGATTTCTTGAGGCTCCAGAGCAGTTGTTGGGGTTTTCTGAAGAGCAATGCCGTCAGGTTGAGGAGATGCTTTCTTGGCTAGAGACCCATGTGGCTTCTGGCTCACTTTTCCAGCATTTTGCTCCTTATGCTTTGCCCCGTCTGAGTCCACAAGGAAGCCTCCATCACAGGAATACTGTTCCTCAGAAGAGGGCCTTGCTGCTGAAAGAGAGGAGCACAGAACCATTTTATTCCAGTTCCCTATCTATGAGCAAAGGCCCATCAGGGCAAAGCTCTGGGGACAAAAAAGGGATGTAGGACAAGGCTGGAAAATATGCCTTTCTATGGAGATTTTTGTCACTCCCAACCCCACTCCTCCCTTATGTAGATTTGGGGGGGAGAATTCATGGGATCTTGCTATAGTCATGATGACATATTGTTAGTGAATATGGAGCAGTTACTGATCAGTAATTCTAAGTTATGGATCTATAATTGCATTACAGAAAACCAGCCCTATTTTTCAGAACTTGTAGTGCCCTTCCAGCCATGTCCTCCTATACTTATTGCAGTGTGTGAAGTGGTGAGTCTTTGGTATCTGCTGGGAGTAAGGCTGGTTACAGACCGGCACTTGGGACATCCACAGGACGTCCCATTTTAAAAAAGGGGTGTCTCTTCTAGACGCCCCTGGCTCTAATACGGACACTTTCCGTACAATATGGCGCCGGCCGTTCCACACGGCCAGCGCCATCTTTACGTATCGGACGCTGTGCATCCGAACGTGTCGCAGCATCTGTGACGTCGCGAATGCGTCCCTGGCGCCTGGCGACGTCACAGAGGCGCCACAAGAAGAAGCTCCATTTTGGAGCTTCTTTTTCGGTCCGTGCGGGAGCCGCGTGTTGTGGCTGCTGCAGCTCCCGCACGGAGCAAACGGCGGTGGCGGCAGACCGCCTCAAAGCGGCAGTTTATAACCCACCCAAGTTCCTCCATGGATACCAAAATCCCTGGATGCTTAAGTTCCATTATATATAATGGTGTTCCTCATACAAAATGGCAAGATCAAGCTTTGTTTTTGGAAGATGATGATGATTTTGGAATAATTTCATGCTGTGGATGGTTGAATCCATGGATGCAGAATCCACCGACATGGAGAGCTTGCAGTGTAAGCACACACATACAGAGAGACACATACACACACCGTGTTTTAATATGTTTTAGTGTTTTAGCCATTTAAATCATATTTTTAATAAAGCTATTTACCGTATATACTTGACTATAAGTCGATCTC
>NW_024808452.1:0-3359 GCF_019175285.1 Sceloporus undulatus | reverse complement strand
AAAATATGACAATAATAATAAAAATAACAAAAAATAATAAAGAGCTCCCCATTTGTGTTTGATCACAACTCCCATCATTTTCAGCCAGCTAAAGCTAACAACTAATAAAGGCAGTTGTATTTTAGCACATCTGCAGGGCATTGGATTGGGGAAGGATGAGCTAGTCTCTTTCACAGGATAACTGCAAGAAAGAAAGAATATCAGAAAACATGCATGTTGCACTGAGTTCCTTTAAGGACTTTTTAGATAACAAAATTATCTTGTTTTAAAATAATGTAAACATGAACTAACTAAAAAAATAGGGAAAAATACAGTATCAATATATTTTGAGTACAATAAGATTATATTGCAGCATAATCATATAAGTACAAGATAAGAAAGTGGAACAAAAATTAAACATATCAAAAAATTACAGAAATCAGCAGCCTGTATGTGTGCAGTAATCATTTACACATATGTAAACATGTGTAATCATTGTGTACTCTATCAATAGTGTTCCTTGGAATGAGGGACTATAGCAGCTCTGCCAGTGAATCTTCAAGATGGCATTGTGCTCCTAATGCTATACTAAAGGTTTTCTGGTTGAGCTGTTATACAATTGATCAGAAGCACCATTATGCCAGCAGAATGCCAAATATCCTGCTGCTGTAACAGATGTACCAGAACGTTTCCATTTTTAAATTTATATTTTACTTATTCTTAAACAAAACAAAAAATCAATAAAACCTCAATTTAAGTGTTCCCACATAGATATAAAATAGACTTACGGAAAACAAAATAGAGTTACAGAACAATATAAATTAAATAGGCACAGGGTAGTAAAGCATTAGTTAAGCTCTTGCTTAACTGTTTATCTGGACAGGATGGTGTTTGCCATGTGATGAAAAATGTCAGTTTAACCTGATGAGGCAAACTGTTCCAATCTAGGTACTGCCACTGAGAAACCTTTCTCTTGCTCCATTAAACATGCCTCTGCATAGTGGGAACACAAAGAAAGGGCTCCCCCTCAGGCATTAAGGTGGGGGAGGCTGTTATGGAAAGAAATGGCACCTAAGGAATTCTGGGCCTAAGCCATTTAAGGTTTTGAGGGACATCACCAACACTTTGAGTTGAACTTTGAGGAAGAGGGCCACAACATTATCTTCTGAAACCAAACTTTCAGGAAGGACTGTATGTACAATGCCATCTCTCAAACCCTTCCATACCAAGCAATCTAAAATCATGCCATGGCCAACTGCAATGCCATTGATCAAAACAGCAAGCAGAAACATTTTCCCTCTGTCATGTTCTAAGCATAGATCCTCTACAGACTGATCCAAGCCACTCCTGTCCCAAGCCTAGGCCTGAAGCAAAAAATGATAATTTATTATATCCAAAACCCCAGGATTTACATGTCAACAATAACTAACTGAAATACCTTGCTAAAGAATGGCAAACTGGCAATTGATTAGAAATGATCAAACAACTTGGAATCCAGAGTGGGTTTCTTTTGTTAAGGTTAGATAACATATCTCTTTTTACTCAAACACTCAGGATGACAGTAAATTTACTAAAATGGGACAGAGTCATGAATGGCATAGAGATGACCACATTTTCCCACATGCCCCACATCCTTTTAGATCATAGACATACTCCACCAATGGTAGAAATTCAGCCCTGATTATAAAAATGTATTGTCTACTGAATTCAGTAGGAAGTTGTTGTGTGCCTTCAAGCCATTTCTGTCCCATGGTGACCTTAAAGCAAACCTTTCATGTTTGTTTGTTTGTTTGTTTTTGGGGGGGTGACATTAGTTCAGAGGGAGATTGCCACAGCCTTCCTCCGTGACTGAGATAATGTGCCTTGCCCAAGGTCACCAGTGGCTTTCCATGGCAGAATGAAGATTTGAATCCTGATCTTCAGAATCATACTCCAATGTTCACATCACTACACCACCTTCTTGGTGGGAAAGGAAAGTAATGAATAGCTACTGTATATCACCAACACAGGGTATGTTGCACAGGATATGGTGAACATCTAACCACACCACATCACTGCCACTATATAAACTCCACAGCGTGAGATCATTATGAAAATGTGACATACACTGCCATGTTTTTAGTAGCACACTTAGAGCTTTAAAGAGGGAAGTATGTTAAAGTGATCTGTAGAAGTACACTTTGCATAGAAATCAGGCATTTTGCAAGAAGGAGGCAATTTTCAAGACACATGTAGGCATTTGGGCATGTTGCTCTAAGCTCTAACTTAGCATATACAGTGAGCCTGAAGTATCTTCATGGTTTGGTTCAAGGAAACCTGATGGATACCAAAACCCACAGATGCTCAAGTCCCATTATAGACAATGGTAGAGCAAAATGGAGTCTCTTATAGAAACAGAACATCAAGCTTTGCTTTTTGGATTTTTTTTAATTTAAAAAAAAAAGGATGGGTGACTTAATGGATGTAGAAGCCATGGATGTGGAGGATCGACTGTAGAGCTACATCTCCAGACCCCAAAATACACCCAATTCAGCTTCTAATATCAAGACAGAGAATCCTGTACATGCAAATAAGAGAATTGGTTAATTACACTAAAATGAACTGCTGTGAAGGTCTCCCCCACCCTGTCTTTACCATATCTTAATGCCTTGTGTGAACTGTTTCAATCTAACACTTACTACACACAGGGTAGGATAGCTTTCTTGGAAGAATTCAAAGAAATAGCTGTGTTAGTGTGTAGAATCAGTATTTAGAGAGATCTTGAAGCACCTTTGAGAGAAAGGGCCAAAACAGATGGCCCTGAAAGGTCAGCTTCAAGCCACCCTGGAGAAAGCCGGATCAGGGCCATGGCCTCAATCTGGCTTTTTGCTGGCCCTAAAAAAGGAGGCAGAATGCCACTCCTTTTTGAGCTGGCAAAAACCCAGCTTTTCTGCCACTGCTGCGACTTTGCAGCACTCCTGCGGCATGCAGTATATAAATGCCACGCTGCCAGGGCACTTCAGAGGTGCCCACCACGTGGTCAGGCAGGCAGTGTGATGCCAGCTTGAGGACGTTGTCTGAGCATGTGGCCACTAAACACCGCACTCTGATGCCACACCTAGGCCGCCACAAAAAAGTGGTCTGTTTTGCCCCTAACTGAAATAAAGAAGTTGGCAGCATGAGCTTTTGTAGACTATATGCATCTGAGGAAGTATACGGAAGTCTATGAAAGCTCATGCTGCCAACTTCTTTATTTCAGTTAGTCTCAAAGGTACTACAAGATCTCTCTTGAAAGAACAGCATTCATTCTCTTTTTGCAAAAATTCTTTGTTGGCAAATTCCATTCCAACTACGGTAGTGTTATTACTACTCAAGAGAACTTTACAGGATAGTATACTGGA
>NW_024808451.1:0-3359 GCF_019175285.1 Sceloporus undulatus | reverse complement strand
TTAAGTAAGCTTCCAGCTATTGTGCTCAAAATATAAAAGACATCATAACTTAGCCATCTCCAGTTTTAACACATTCTTTTAAAAGGTGAGGTAGCTAGTATTTTCTAAGTAAAAAGCCTCCATTTATACTTGTACCAAACTTGTAGAAGAGCCTTTCTAATATAATAATTTTTAAATTCAGCATGTACCTCATCTTTATTGTATCAGAGATAACCATACCAACCGAATCTTAAATTATGACCAAGTTCCAAGGGTATTACATCTCTAAGAATTATCCGATTTTTCAGCCATACAAAGGAACAGGTCTCATAATACATTACTGTCTCCCCTTTCCTTAGCATCCTATAGTGTTTTAAATTTTAAATCTTTTATTTGTGTGTCTGTGCATTTGTGTTTTTTAACACAATTCTGGGATTTTATGAATGTAGTTTAACAGAAAATAAAACAATAAAGAGAAAGTAGAAAAAAGGCTGTTCTGGAATAGGGGAGGGTAATGGGGATGAAGAGGAGGCACTGACACCGTGTGACTGTGCAGTACTGGAATTGCCACAGGAATAACTTACCACACTTGAGGACTAGCACTATACCAGGGCAATTAGGAGCTTATTGACAAGTTTTCCCCACCAATGGCAAGATGGAGGCTAACCACACTTCCAGGACAAGGCAACAATGAGAGGGAGATGGCATTGTGTGAAAGGTACTGCCAAAGGCTCTAATATCCAACTTTTATAGTGGTTTAAAGATAAAATCTTAAATCTCTTTTAATTTATTTCCAGAATTTTTCATAGCTCTTCTGAAAGTGTTTTCTTAATGATTGCAACCCATAAATTTTTAATCCTCTTTTTTCCCACTTCAAAATCCATAGTTTGCTGATGTGTTTTATGCTTGGAATGATTTGTTGTTGTTAATCCACAAAACACTTCCACCCTTATGCAAATTCTTTGTCACGGGAGTGGGGCATCTTATTATCACACCTTATAGTGCACAGTTGGAAAGCTGGATCTCAGTAGGCTTGAGTCTGTTTTGAGTATGGTCCATTAGAAGAAGTTGAAAGAAATGTCAATCTTTCAGTTAATACTTTTGCCAATAGTTATTTCTGCTTTCTCACAGAATGTGACTTTTGTATGATTATGGAATACATCAGCCACCTGTAGAGCAGTCAACTTCAATATTATAGGGAAGTTGCCCAATGACTTACTGCTGTGTTTAGGACTTAATGTGTAGCTGAACAGAACATCTGATACTACTAGCCCTGGAAGCCATAACCCTGGAGGAAGAGCAGCTCTTTGGCTCTGCTTCTACTCACTTTAATGACAGTCAAATGGCATTTTATTTGTACTGTTTTAATGTGCTTTCTCATTCTTAATTGCAGGGTCTGTCAAGTTAAAAACTGTAACTTTTGTTTGTGACACTCAAGTCAATTTCCTGCTGAACTTGATTAGAAGAACATAGGATCCCTGTCACCAACAAGCGTGGACAGCTCCTGGACATGATTTAGAGTAAGTGCTGGATTCAATTTTGCTGCTCAACTGGACTGATAAGGGGGAAATAATTTGCTTTCCCCAATCTAAGAGTGGTAAATGAAAACAAGAGGAGAGAGCACAATCTTTGTTGAATGCAGTATGTGAAAATCCATGGTCACATATTTGACTAATAGAATATAGAGTGAATGTATTATGTAATACAATAATCGTAGGCTGGGAGCATTCCTAGATAATAGATAAAAACAGTTAAAACAAATACATGTAAAAGCATATAAAACATGACATTGAAACACAATTAAACAAACAATAATATTAGAATAGTATGGGATTACAATTAAAAATAAATGAGTAAAATAACAATAAATTTAAATTTATTTAGAAAAGTGCAGCTCCCATCCATTCAAAGACCTTTCCTCATAGTAAATTAGCAAAAGCCTCCCAGAACAGAAGCCTGCCTATGTTCCAGAGCCTAGGAGTGGGCAAAAAGGGAAGCCCTGAGGCTGGGTGAAGCTACTTTGATAGTCTGGACTCAGGCCCTGCAAGAGCCAATAAGTCCCATAATTATCCTTCAGACCATGCCTGGAGACAGACCAGTAGCCAGTGAAAATATTTTAACATGGGAAGTATGTCAAGGTTGCTGCTCTTTGGGCTTGCTTTCTGGACAATTTTCAAAGACAGCCACCCACCCCCCCCCCACCTTGAACATGTTATAGTATTCCACATGAGATGCAACTATGGGTAACTACCACTAGCATTAACTGTGCAAACTCAGTCCTGGACAATTCAGAAATTGAGACATCCAGGCTTAGGGATGAATCCAGGAGCACACCCAAGCTGTAAATTTGATGTTTTTAAGGATATGTGTGGTCCTATCCAGCACAGACCTATTCCCCGATCTGCCTTTCAACTGAGTAGGACCATTTTTGTCTTGTCTCAATTACACTTCCTTTTTGAGGCCTCATCCAGTCTATTATTGGTGTTAGAGGCTAGTTTAGAAGCAAAATAGCTTCCTTGGCTTTGGTTGGCAAGGAGAAATGCGAGCAGTTGAGTCTCATCGGCATATTGGTGGAACTGAACCTCAGTACTGCTGGATGTCATGCCTTCATCTGAGATGTCAGCAGTACAAACGTGTTTGGGAAAAGACTTGGCACACCTACAGTTCTGTTGGAGCTGTCCCAGCTGCTCAAGATAAAAGAGGCAGTAAACACTCTTCAGATGCTGGGAACAACATTGGTCTCTCACTCTGTATGAAAGACACCTCAATGACCTCAGAGATTCTGCCATTTTCTGAAAACATGGAATTGGATGTTCACTATTCTCTTGTAGTGAACTACCATCTGTCTTGGTTTTTTTGGCTAAAGACTGATCTCTCAGGTTTTTGATCTCTGGATAGCTAATTATCCCCATGGCTTCTCTCTTGCTTTCTCTCTCCTCAAGGTGAATTATGACAATGGGCCATCTAATGGTTTCATGTTTGTTTAAATAGCCTGGGGGGGGGGGGGACAAACCTTTAGTGCTACTTTCTGATTTTGTTCTTCCAAGGATGCCTCCAAGTCTCATTTCAGAGAGATGGCCTCTGAGGATGACATGGTCAATAGTACTAAAAGTCTCCAAGAGGTCCAGCAGAATCAACACAGACACACTCCTCCAATGTTAAAATTGCTCAGCAATCACATTCCTTCCCCAGATTTAATAGGATTATGGCTAGAAAAGCATTTACTGGGCCCAGACTCTCTTTAAGAGACATTGAACATTGGGATCCCTATACTGCTGGAAGGAGCTAGGAGTGGACTCAAGCTGAGAGGGCTCTGCCTTTTCTCCCACAGTGATATTGTGACAGTCTCCCTCCAATCCATGGTACTAAATGAGCTCCAC
>NW_024808450.1:0-3360 GCF_019175285.1 Sceloporus undulatus | reverse complement strand
ATTTAGAATTCTCAGGCAGAGAAGTTCAGCTCCTTAAAACTGCCAATCCCAGCATGCAACAGGAGGCAGCTAGAGGAGTCACACTGGAATAGTAGCTCTTTAAGAGCATAGTGTGATAAACATCTTTGATATTTGCTGATTTGTGATGTCCTGCCAGGACTGATTGAATTTCCCCCTGCATTTTCTTTCACATTGGTTCAGGCCATAGTATGTTTAGTGTTGAAAAGTTCTTTGTATTAGTTGTGGGAGGAGCTGTAGGATTCCCCTGCATTATTTCCAGGTTTGGTTTGCCCTTTCCCAGCATGCTCTGTTGTAGCTGGAAGCCTTTAGTTGGGAGCAGTCTTTGCTGTGAGCAGGCAGAGAGCTGTCTCTTGGTGGCAAACAGGCCCAGACAGCCGGAAAGGGCATTTCTTACACCTTCGCCATTTCAGTTACCAGGTCTCAGCCAAATTATTTACTAACAACAAGTGAATAAAGAATTCAAGAGCTGAAAGACCCTGCACCAGCTCCATTGAGTGAGGAGAGCAAACTAACATCAGACCCAGAAAGATGACATCCGGAAGATTGCTGAAACTGTAAAGTACCTTTTGTTTAGAGCTGGGGAGGAGAAAACTCTTTATTTTGTTTTTTAAATTAAATTTCCCCCCTTTTGAACTTTACATTAAGCTTCAGAGCCTTTTTTGGGTAAAGAGTTTGATCTCACCAGGGTACCGGCGTTGCCCACCCAAACCTGCCACCACCTTTAGTTGGGTGTGTCTTCACAATGGACTTGATTAATATCTTCTCTCTGGAACTATCTAGGTCCTCCAGTGCATCTCTATGGTCAGCTTTAAGTAAAATTTGCGCTGAAAAACCTAGAGATTCCTAGTGAGAATATTCTACTAGGCCTTTGTATCTCCTCCAGGGTAGTTCTATGGTCAGTGTCTGTCAGACGTTGAGAGTTGCGCTGGAGGACCTAGAGATTCCTAGAGAGGTGTCCTCCCAAGTAAAAACATGGTGTTTTTGTTATATGCGGCTTTTCCATATTCATGGGGGTCTTGTGCCCCTAACCCTAGCGAATATGGAGGGACAAGTGTATATGCAAGTACAGGCAATTCAGTCATCCAAAACACTTCTGGTCCCAAGCATTTCGGGTAAGGGAGACACAACCTGTAGTTAAAAACATACATGTTAAGATTAAAACAATATTAAATAACAGCAGAGTTAAAACCATTTAAAATCTTACTTTAAAACCAGATTTAAAACTGTGTGTGTGTGTGCCTGTGTGTGCGTGCGTGCATGCATCATCATGTTCCTGTTGACCTATGGTGTCCCTATGAATTGCAAAGCATTTTTAGGCAAGAAATGCTCAGATGTGGTTTTGCCAGTTACTTCTGAAATATAGCCTAAGTGCCTAGTATTCCTTGGTGATCTTCCATTCAAGTACTAACCAGGCATGACTCTACTTAGCTTCCAGGATCAGATGGTGGTTGTACAGCTCTGGTTCAAAATAAGTTCCCAAAGGCTTGCTGGAGAAGAAAGGTCTTAATGTGCTCCCAAAAGAAAAATAAAGAAGGAGCCCTCCTAGCTTCCTTAGGGATAGAGTTCCCTAAGGGGAGCAGCTACAAAGAAGGCCTTCCTCAGCATTCCCACCAACCATGCCTGTGAAGATGGTGGGATGGAGAGAAGTGCCTTCTCTGCAGATTTTAGGGCTCAGATAGGCTTATATAGGAAGATATGGTCCTATATGGGCTAGAGCTTTGGGAATTCCTCCCCATTTGTGGATTATTTAGTGGTGCTCAGTGGACCAGATCTGGTATTAGCTGCTTCCCAGTGGCTTTTCATTGCCACTGCCAATATATATTATTCTACAATAAATATAATAAAATTAACAACAATAATAATATATTAATTATGGATGGGCTCAGACTGGGGGCAAATTTTACAGAGGTTATATCTAATGAACAAGACATTTCAGCAAAGCTGACTAATAGTCATATCCAAAGGAGGGAAGGGTTCCTATTGCTTTAGAGTTGTAGAGAACTGCATCACTACCACCACCAGCTGCTGCTCTTGTTATATGGCATTATTAAAATACCTCTTCTATCCTATAAAGATATAGGATGAGCCACATATTTCTTTGCATTTAGTCACTCAAAATGGGATGCAGAATCAATAAATCCTCCTTCTTTCCATAAGAAATCACAACAAGGCTATTTTGCAGGGAGCAAGATCGGATATAAATTCATGAAATAATTAATAAACCAACAGGATCACCATTCTAGAATTATGGTCCTGTGCTGGGAAAAGCTTTCCTTGCTATGCCTGGCAATAGCATGGAACTTCTATTAAGAAGGGAAAAAAGTGGGGAACTTTACTTTGTGGTCCAAGTCAGAATTTTAAGAGGTCTTATTTGCTCTTGTGAAACATGAGTGCCTTCCATAGTCATAAACCTCAGATCATGCAAAATTATATGATTTATCATGTCATGATGATTTATCATGTCTTCTCCCTCGCAAGATTTTATGTCAGAAGTTGAAGTGTTTGCTATCAAAGCCTTCAAAGTGGATGGAGTTGTGGGAGTGGATGGAGGTCAACAAAATGGTTTAAGAAAGAATAATCTAAACTTATTTGAACTGATGCTGACATTCTCCAGTAGCAAGCCACTTCCAAGAACTCTGGGAGAAGCCAGATGGGGGCAATTGTTTGTATATGGGATGCTGCACTGTTTAGCACTGGTGACCCATGCTGGGTTCCAGCAAACAATTTCACTTAACTAATAATGGTAAAGATTACTCACAAGGATAACCCATATAATTTTATGGTTTGTTGTTCTTGTGTGACTCCAAGTGTGGTGCAGTGGTTTGAGTGTTGCACTAAGACTCTGGAGAGCCCGATTTCAATTCCATGCTCAGCCATGAAATCTACTAGGTGACCTTGGGCAAATCACATGCTCTCAACCTCAGAGGATGGCAATGGCAAACCTCCTCTGAACAAATCTTGCCAAGAAAACCCCATGAAAGGGTTGCCATATGTCAGAAATGACATGAAGGCACACAACGCTGAGAGAGTTTGATTTGTTTTTGGTCACCCAGTGTTATATTTTAGATTGTACGCCACTGGCAGGTTTTATTATTCTTATCGATTTTATCCATTTTATGTACAGCGCTGTGCAAATTTATAGTGCTTTATAAATAAAATGTAATAATAATAATAATAATAATAATAATAATAATAATAATAATAATAGAGTGGGGATTTGAATCCTGGTCTTGAGTCATAGTCCAATGCTCAAATCACTTCACCACTCTAGATCTGTTCCTTATTACATCTGTAATACATAATTTGATAGGCATTCATTCAGGATGGGATATGTTTCCC
>NW_024808449.1:0-3360 GCF_019175285.1 Sceloporus undulatus | reverse complement strand
GGCTTATTAATGTTTTCTTTTTTAATTGATTGTGTTTGGCCTTTAATTGGGTGTCTCCTCCAATTAGATGTCCCCACAAGCAGTCTTTCCGTAGCATCATCCCAGCCCCATTGGTTTCATGGTCCTTTTCTGTCTTTTGCAGAATCCCACAACCTCAGAGGGCCTCCTCTTCTGACTCAGAAGGCAGTTCTGTGGAGTATGACGTGTACAAACTTGGATGTTTTCCGGTGAGGAGAGTTTTTCTTGCTGACACTTTTTCCTTCTGTAGGCAAGGTCTTGTGACATACAGCAAATAGGCATTATTCACCCCTCATTTCCACCCATTCTCATGTTTTTCTCTTTCCAGACAAGGAAGGACTTGCATGGCTTGTGTAAGAAGTTCTCCCATTACTCCTGGGCAGCAAAGCTCTGCACGGCAGATACTGTAGCAAGGATGCACATGGAGGCCATGTTAGATAATTTCTTCAGATCTTCGGAAACGTAGGTGGATCCCTCCATGCATCCCTGTTTTAGGAGCTGGGAGTACAACAGCAGAGATGCGATTTCTCTTTCGTTCCCTTTCCTTAGGGTCTGTGATGAGCTCATGTACGCAGTCTTGGTGTCACCCGATTGCAATGTACCTCACTGCATGTATCAATTCATGCGCCATGCCAATGGAGGCTCTGTGGTAGAGGACAGTGAGGAACAACGTTTGGCCAAGGTAAGGGGCTGACCCTTGCATTACTCAGCCATAAGGTAGGAAATGCAAAGGGTCCCCATCTGCGGGCGGCTCTCCCTCTTTCCGGATTGTTTACAAGAGCGGTCCTCTTCTCTCCTCCCCAGGTGAAGGCGGTCAGAGCGATTGGTGCCGTGGTCAGACATCTCAGCGACCTCCAGACTTTGACTACTGCTTTCCCATTTTACCTGACCACACTAACAAACATCCTGGTCAGCCAGTCCCAGCCTTTGAAGGCGGGGACCGGCAGCCAGTTTAAAAAATACGTGGCCCCAGGGTAAGTTGTTTAGAAGACAGGGCTGGGGCAGGAGTGGCCATTGGGGCTAGATCTAGGAATCCAGGCCCCTTAACTAAACATCTTTGCTGTCACCTCTCTCTGGCCTGGCTCTTTCTTTTCTGCAGAGAAGTAATTGATATCCTTGGAGTTTTGCTCCAGAGGCTGGACCTGGTCCAACAGATGACGGACAAGGTCTGCCCTCTATGAACGCCCTTTCGCAGTGAGTTTTGCTTCCCTCTGTCTCTCTCACTATGTGCTAATTTTAGATAAAATTGACCATAGAGTTGCACTGGAGGAGCTACAAAGGCCTAGTAGAGTACTCTCTCTAGGAATCTCTAGGTCTTTCGGTGCCACTTTTAGAGTTGCTAGCTTCCCTACAAAAGTCCTGTCCCTCACCACAGGACTGCTTTTGCTTTGACCAAAAGACCAACTCTCTGCTGCATTCAGGTGAAGGGAAAGATAGGACCATAGCTTTCCATGCCCTTTCCATGCCCATCCCATGCCCATCCCATGTCCAGCTTCCAATGCTTTCTAAATACATCTGAGGAAGTAGACTGAAGTCGATGAAAGCTCATGCTGCCAACTTCTTTCTTTCAGTGACTCTCAAAGGTGCTATAATATCTTTCGACATACGGATTCGACAGGCGAATATGGCCATATCTTTGAATTCCACCATTATTTTATATTAGTATATTATATTACTATTTTAACATTTTGTAGCGCTATGTTTTGTCGTTTGCTTTTTATTGTATGTGTTTCTATTGTATATGTTCTGACCACCCTTTGGTGGAAAGGGCGTTATAATAAACATTATCATTATGCTTTGGTTGTGAGTTCTTCCATGGCAGGGGTTGGATTGGATGGCCTTTGTGATTCTATGATGATGATGATGATGATTTACCTGTCAGAGGAAATGAGGCATCCGCTTTGCTCCTGAGTCCGGAGCTGCTAAGCTTTTGGGGAGATGCTCCAATGTGTGGAAATACAGCAGAGTGGAGGGATTTGTTGGAGTCCAGTTGTGGCAAACACAGCCGTCAGTGTTAAATGTGACCATTGAGTTCCTGTAGCAGAATCCAAAAAGGGAAAGAGGGGATATTGTCTGCCATCCTTCAAAAATGCTCCAGCGCTCATCAGAAACAAAAAGAAAGCCTTTAGCATCCAATGAGCTTTTGGAAACACAGAGACGCACAACATAAGATCAGGAGGGAATAGAGGTGAGTAGCCATGCCAAAGCCACACTTCAGTCCTAAGGACCTGAGTGCAGCTTTGGCACAGCTACACAGCTTCTGGCCTCTTAAGCTGCATGTGTCATTTAAACATTATACCTCCAAAGTGACCCAAAGCAGCTTTATTTTGGCCTGTGTCGGGCCCTAAGAACCACATGAAGACCCATCTCTTCTGGCAGGCCTATCCAGGCAGTTTTTAAGCATGAATTTTAAATATGGATTGTATATGTATGTGCTGGCAAGAGCGGTGGTTTGGACCTTCATTTTAAAAAGTAAACATTTCCCCAGCTCTGCAAAATACTATATTTCAGTGGGAGCAAAAGTGTCACTTTTTGTCATTCCTTTTAAACATTTGCCTCCTTGGCTTGTCTTTAAATATTTAAATTTATGTGATTGTATCCCAAACCCAGCCAACCCTGAACACATTTTTCCAGAGGTAGCCTTGGAATGTGCTTCATAATCGAGGCCGCCCCCAACCTGAAACCGCCTATGTACCCCCAGCACATGCCAGGCAGCGTCTACCCAGTGAGCGATTTCGCCTCTGGGCAAGCGGAGGGGGCAGTTGTGGCTCTGGGTGTCTTGGCTTGAGAAGGGAACCCATAATTAGTTCTCGGTGGGTCTGTTGTGTCTACCTTTTGTGTCAGCTAGGCTTAAGGAAGCAGAGAGACCCTCCGGGCCTGTTCTGTTTAGAGCCACCTGACAGAAAATAATCCTTATTTAATAACAGGCCACCTGATCAGCGGAGCAACTAACGGATTTTGAGACGCAACTGGAGTTTTGGATGGTGCTTGAGAGGAGGGGATGTCGAAGGGTTTTGTCTGAGTCCCATGCAAGAGATGGAATAAAAGAGAGTGCCTTTAAGCTTGCAAAGGTTTATGCAGAAAGAGGGGAAAGTTCCTGAAAATATTGAGACTTTCTAGGTTTTTTTGTTTTGCTTTTACCATGCGTATCCATGGGTTTACACCCGAACCCTTTCTTGAAATGCACTTGTTCCTCCGTATTCACTGAGGTTAGGAGCACAATATGGAAAAAGTGCAAATAACAAAAACACAATGTTTTTACCGAGAAGACACCTCTCCAGAAGTCTGAGCCGATTTCGTAGATGAGGACCTTCCGGGAGGCATACCACAAGCACACTGAGT
>NW_024808448.1:0-3360 GCF_019175285.1 Sceloporus undulatus | reverse complement strand
TGCAGAGCCATACTCTAAAGACTCTAAAATGTGGAGAGCTGTTTGACCATATTGCCATAGGTCTTCCAGCAGTTTTCAGGTCTTTTGTAAAGTGAATGAGTCTTAATTTCCTATTCAAGACCAAGCCACCTACAAATAATTTTCATAAGGACTGCTCATGATACATTATGGTTTGGAAATATTCCTCTACCCACCGGCCCACATCCTTTGACAATTGCAGACAAGTGCAAGAGGCACTTTGAGGTAGGATTAATGGTCCCACTATAACCTGGGTGACCAGACATCCTACTTTTCCAGGATATGTCCTACATTTCAACCATCTGTCCAGGAAAAAATCCAAAATGTGCTCCATGTTGTGCATGACAAAGAATTAATTTACATTTATATTAGTATTTTTAGCATTTTATTTTGTAACATCTTACACTTTTTGTTGAATGTCCTACATTTTGCGGCGTCTTGTCTTCTTTTGTGGTTATGACATTTGGTCTCTCTGACTGCAACACTATCTCCAATGTTCTTTCTTTGCCTGTGGGAGCAACCTCATGCACACTTATTTAATGAGGCAAGGTATTTTCCAACTATCGATGTGCATGGGAGGAAAATGCATCCTCACATCAGTCACAGGTTTCATCAGTGCTTCTACTGTGCGGTGCAGTTTGTGCAGCAGGAAGTGTAGAAGGAAATGCTTTTGGTTTTATTAAAAAACCAAAACAAGTGGAGATGTCTATGAAGAGGTCTTACACTGGTTAGCACCATTTGCCCACCTGTCTGTAGTAGTCTGTAGTAGTTCTGTCTGTAGTAGTTCTTAGGGATCATATGTAGCAGTCCCTTTAGGCTGGTGGAAATTTCTGGAATGCTTGTGATCTTATAGCTAGGAGGAGCATTGAGCCATCTATGTTTAGAGCACTAACCTCTGCCTGCCCAGCACATTACACCATTTTAAGAACATTCATACAATCTCTTCCTACTATATGTAGATACTTTCTCTTATAAATTATGGATGCTGGCTGTGAAAGACTTCAACTTTACACTTCTCCCCCGGACTTTACATACAGTACTTTGTTTCCCAGGACCACATGGACAGAAGGAGGAGTGCCCCACCTGCGTAGATATCCTTCCATAATCAAAACAACATCAACAACATTGTGGCAAAATACAAGCCTGCGACTAACATTTCTCCCCCTCTCCTGTATGTATTTTAACATCTTTGCCTGATGGAGCCAATGGAGCTTCAAATGCTTGCAACATGTATACTGTACATTTTGGTTGGTTCAATAAAGGTATCATTGCATCACCTAGGAATGTAAGTTGCTACCCCAAAGAACCAGATTTCAAGGCTAAACCCTACTTGTTTTGCTAAATCATACTGTGAGGCTCAAGGCGTACCTTCTCCGGGCCCACAACAAACTCCAACTCCCAGAATTCCATAGCCTTGAGTCAAGGCACTTAAAGTGGTGCCAAACCAGATTATTTCTCCAGTGTGGATGCAGCCAAAAATTATGACAGCGTTAGTCACAAGCCTGCATTTTGTCAAGATGTGGCTGTTCTCAGTTCAGGTAGCATTGGAGCGACATTCATGAAAGCAGGCCCTCCTCCTGGCCATGTGGGTACTCCAGGAAATAGTAATAATAATAATAATAAATTAAGTCCCATTAGCAAGAGAAAAAGATGCGCCTCTTGATATCCAAGTTGCCTCTGTCCTTTGTGAAGCTACAAGCACCTTTGTTAAGCAGAGAGCACTGGGTTTCTAAATAAGCCCTCCATGTTTTTGCATTAGGAAACGTTTTTTAGGTGCTGTTTTGGTAAAACATGCCTTGAGCAAGTCACACTCTCTCAGCCTCAGAGGATGGCAATGGCAACCCCCCTCTGAAGAAACACGCCAAGAAAAGCTAATGGCAGGTTCAACCTGAAGCCGGAAACGACTTGAAGGCACACGTCAACAACCAATGCCAAACATAGTTCTTTTAACAAATCATTTAGAAAAAGGTTTTGCCTGTCACTGAAGCTTTCAAAAAGGACGGGAGAAGCCTTAATGAATATGCCTGAGAACATACCTGTCTTCTCTCTCTACACCCAGCAGCTTTTATTACTACTGTTTAATATATATATTTGTTGAGCGCACAAATACACATATATTCATGCTATATATATATATATATATAATGCATACTAAAAACACACACACACACACTATAAAATTAGCCTGAAGAGACACCTGCCTTTTCTTTCTACACCCATCAGCGTGAGCATGAATATTAAGCATATATATATATATATATATACTCCTTGAGCATATATATACAGTATTTATTCTTTGATCATGTGTATATATATATATATATATATATTCCTTGAGCATGCATATATATTCTTTGTTCGTTGAGCATGCATATATATTCTGTGTGTATGTATATATGTATATATATATATATATATATTCCTTGAACATGCATAAATAATAATACAGTAATATATTTTATTTATATTTCGCCTTTTCCCGGAGGAATCAAGGCGGATTGCAGCAAAAACGGTAATAAAATAAAAATAACAATAAAATCTCATTTCAGAATCACAATATACATATTATTCATTGAGCATGCACACACACACACACACACACATATATATATTAAACAGTAGTAGTACGAGTATATATATATATATATCTTGAGCGTGCATATAGAATATATATATATATATTTAGAATATATATATATATTCATTGGGCACACACACACACATATATATATACATATATACACACATTGAGCATATATATATATATATATATATATATTCCTTGAACATGCATATATATCTACAGAGCTATATAAATAAAGTATAATAATAATAATAATATCTATACATATTCGTTGAGCATGCATATAACAGATAGATAGATTCGTTGAGGATATATATATATATATATATATACACACACACACACATATTGGTTGTGCATGCATATATGTGTGTGTGTGTTCAATATATATATATACTGTATATATATATATATATATATATATATATAAAAAAAACAGTAGTAATATGAGTCGTGGGAGTAGAGAGGGAATGCAGGTATCTCCTCAGGGCAACCAACTACAGCTGCTTTAAAAAGGCTGCCATTTGTAGGCACCCCTTCCCTCCCTCTCTCCCTCCCTGAAGGAGCCCAAAATGGCAGCCAATTCTTTCCGCCTTCTCCTTCTCCCCGAACTCCGTTCCCAGCATGCAATTCTCTCTATCAGCTTCAGGCAATGCATGCCGGGATGCGTAGTTCCCAGCCCTCACATTCGTGGCGGCCATTTTGAGGATGACCGCTTTAACTCTTTTCTGGTTCAAGGCTATGGAATTCTGGGAGTT
>NW_024808447.1:2155-3360 GCF_019175285.1 Sceloporus undulatus | reverse complement strand
TTATTCCCTTGATAATAAAGATGCTGAAGAATTCACAAGTGATTTTTTTTTTTTTTTATAATTAAATTTTATTGATTAAGAAAATACACACATAACATAAAACATACAAAAATCCACAATACCTAATACTACAAAAACTACAAAACATGTAATAAATTAAAAAGTATAAACATAATAATAGTTGACTTCCTTATGCACTGCTTCTCCCCGGTTTTATGTTCTTTCTTATTCACTAAGCTCTTATTTATATATACAGTTAAATTGCCATTAACCTTATCTATTTTCACTACTTTCTAACCCTTTATTACTTCTTAGTTACTTTCTATCTTTCCTCTAATATTTCTATCTATCACTATTCTAAATCTTTAAAGCTTAATTACCTATGTTTCTTATTCTTATTCTGGTTCCCCAAAAGAAAGAGGAGATAATTATAATATATATAAAAACATGAGTAAAGAGAAAAAAGAGAGAGTAGGACAAAGGAGAAAATTACTATCGCTCTTACCTATAATCAGTATTACTCTTATTTATCTAGTACAAAATACATTTACTTTATATCATCCTCTGCATATAATTTCTCCAGCTTTCCCATGTCTCATAAAACTCATCCAAAGACTTATTATTCACTAAAAAAAGTTAACTTATCCATTTCATATAGGTCTATCATTTTTAACTTCCATTCATCTATCGTAGGATATTCTTTTTTCTTCCAATATTTAGCATAACTCATTCTAGCCGCTATAATAGCATATTGCAATACCTTTTGATTTTTTCTTTTTATCTTCATATTTTCCATCATATTCAGGAGATACATTTTGCTCTTCATCTCTTCTTTAACCCCAAATATTTTCTTTATTTCTGAATGAATATTAGTCCAAAATGTTTTAGCTTTAACACAGTTCCACCACATATGCATATAATTACCTACTTCTTTCCCACATTTCCAACATATATTTTTCGTCTGTTTGAACATTTTTGCCAATTTATACGGGGTTAAGTACCATCTGTACATACTTTTATAAATATTTTCCCTCATTTGAATATTTATTATTTGTCTAATTTTTCTCTTCCAAAGATTCTCCCATTCTTCTAGTTGAATATTTTGATTCATATCAATTGCCCATTTAACCATAAATTCTTTAATTGTCTCATCTTCTAATTCAAAATTCCTGATTAATTGGTATAATCTAGATATTTGTTTTTTT
>NW_024808447.1:278-2055 GCF_019175285.1 Sceloporus undulatus | reverse complement strand
ATTCTCCCTGTGTTTTCATTGTTATCTCACCGTTTTCTATTTTAGTAATATCCTTATATGTCACCCATCTATCTTTCTTAATTTCTTCTCTTTTAAAAAACGCTTCATTAGATGAGGTCCATAACGGGAGTCTAGGGAACCACCTTTTTTTATATTTTAACCAAATTTTCAACATTACTTTTCTTATCCAATGGTTATTGAAGTTGCTATCTTGTTTGCTTTTATTATACCATAGGTATCCATGTAATCCAAATCTCAGATCTATTTTTTCTAAATTGATCTTTCTTCTATTATCCAATTTAATCCAATCCGATATCCATTCCAGTACGCATGCGTAATAATACCATCTCAAATTCATTAATGCTAAGCCTCCTTTATCAATCGAATCATATAATATTTTCATTTTAACCCTCGGTTTTTTATTATTCCAAATAAATTTTGACAGTTCCCTCTCCCAGTTCTTAAAGGGTGTGTCGTTACATATAATTGGTAAACTTTGGAAGAGAAAGATCAATCTCGGAAGTACTGACATTTTCAACACTGCCACTTTACCCAGCCAAGATAAATTCAATTTTTCCCATCTCTTAAGATCTACTTTGATATTATTCCAAGTTTTTTCATAGTTGTTTCTAAAGAGATCCAAATTTTTCGTTGTAATATTTATACCCAGATATTTAACCATTTTATTAATTTGAAATCCCGATTTCTTTTTAAATTCTGCTATCTCTTCCCTATTCATATTCATTGTCAATACCGCTGTTTTCTCTCTATTGATCTTATAGCCGGCCATCTTGCCAAATTTTTCTAATATACTTACTAAATTTCCAATACTTTCCAATGGGTTTGCTATTGTTAAGACTAGGTCGTCTGCGTATGCTCTCAGCTTATACTCTTCACCATTTAGTTTATATCCCTTTATCTCCTGATTTTCTCTAATATTATTTAATAGAATTTCAAGAATCAATATAAACAGGAGAGGCGATAGCGGACAACCTTGCCTTACTCCCCTATATACTTTGCATAATTCCGTTCTTTCTCCGTTTATCCAAATTCTCATTTCTTGCTTATTATATATTGTTTCTATCCAATCTTGAAATTTATCTCCGAATTCTAATTTTTTCATTAATTCAAACAAGAATTGCCAATAAACATTATCAAAGGCTTTTTCTGCGTCTAAAAAGATTAATGCCAATTTTTTATCTATCTTTTTTTCATGAATTTCAATTAAGTTTGTCAAATTTCTTATATTATCTTTAATTTTCCTATTTGGCAGAAAGCCGGCTTGATCATCGTTGATCCATGTTTTCAATACTTTCTTTAATCTTGTTGCCAATATTGAAACAAATAATTTATAATCAGTATTCAGTAAAGCTATTGGTCTATAGTTCTTTACCAGAGTTGGATCTTTCTCTTCCTTAGGTATCAGCGTAACATCCGATTGTGTCCAAGTCTGTGGGATATTTCCATTTTGTATTTCAGTCATTACTCGTAAAAGTGGATCTCTTATATGATTCTGACACTTTTTATAATATTCATTCAGAAAGCCATCCGGACCAGGAGATTTCCCAAGTTTACTTTTATTTATTGCCTCAATCAGCTCTGCCATTGTTATTGGTTGGTTCAGTATTTGTCTTTGTTCTTCCGTTAATTTTTTTAATTTTTGGGATTCCAGATAGGATGTAATTTTATTCTTATTCACTATGGGGTCTTTAAACAGATCTTTAAAATATTGGACAAATATTTTTTTTATACTACTTTGGTTTGTATATGATTTCCC
>NW_024808447.1:0-178 GCF_019175285.1 Sceloporus undulatus | reverse complement strand
TTGTATATGATTTCCCCCCTTCCTTTATTACCGTGATTTGTCTTTTGGCTTTTTCTTTTCTAATTTGGTATGCTAATAACTTACCTGTTTTATTAGCTGATTCAAAATGTCTTTGTTTTAGGAATTTCAATTTTTTTTCCATCTCCTCAATTAATAATATTGATATCTGCTTTTGTAA
>NW_024808446.1:0-3361 GCF_019175285.1 Sceloporus undulatus | reverse complement strand
CTTAAATATCTGGTCACCTGAAGGGGAAATGTCAAGTAAAAATCATTATCCTGTTTTAAGTAAGACCCATCACTAGCAAAAAAATTGCACCCATCTCAATTTTAGTACTTTTGGAAAACATGATATACAACTGTTTTCACTTTGCTGTTTCAGGGAAAAAACAGTTTTTCTGTTATTTTGTAATGTGGGATCAGTGTGGCATCAGGAAGTGGGATAGTTGGGGGAAGGGGGTAATACAGATTGGTGAGTGGTATCCTCCATTTTGCCATTTTTTGTTCTGTCACAGTCGACTCCTGTCTGTGTGTTCATGCACCTTAATAAGAGCTTTATTCAAGATTCAAATTGAAAGTTTGTTTCTGTCTCATATCAACGCCCAGGAGTTGCTTTCCTTGCTTCTGAAAAGTTCTGGCCATTGGAAGCACTTGGAAACCGGGGAGGGGGGGAGTGCAGTGTGTATGTGAACATGCAGTGCCAACCACACATCACACTGAGAAGAAGCTTGTTCAGTAGTCACCAATCTGAATTCAGTTAATGATTTGGGAAGGGGATAAGGAAGTGAGTGAAGAAACATTTTATTTTTTTCTTCCAGTTCTTTCTCCCTATAAAGCCCTATACAGCTTAGGTCCAGACTATTTGAGACACCGTATCTCCCCATACAAACCACCAAGAGCCCTAAGATCCTCCAGAGAAGGCTTTCTCTCGGTCCCACCACCACCATCCCAGACTCACCTGGTGGGGACACAAGAGAGAGCTTTCTCAGTGGTGCTCCTGTGGAACTCCCTTCCACAGGAGGCTAGACTGGCTCTCTCCCTGCTGGCGTTTCGGCAGCAAGCAAAGACATTTTTGTTCAAGCAAGTCTGTTAAAGCAAGGCCTGGTTTTATTGGGGATTGGGGGGTGGTGGGTGGTTTAGATTAGTTTAACCTTGCATGTTTTAAATTTTGTATGATGTATTTTTAAAAAATACTTTTTACTGTTTTAATTAGATTACTTTAATTGTTTTTAAAGTGTTGTTTTAGTGTGTGTATGTGTATAATATTTTGTGAGGCGCCTCGTGTCCTCACTTGGGAGAAAGGTGGGTTAAAAGTAAAATAAATAAATAAATAAGTAGGTGCGGGGAAGCCATCCCATGAAAGTGCAAGGTGGATGGTAAGATTGACAGAGGAAGAAGAAAGTATTGGTTGATAGGTTCATGCATGCTGGGAATGGGGGAAAGCATATGGGAAGAAACAACCTTTTGTACCCATTTGAATTCTGCCAGGGAAGTGTGTGGCTATCAGACAATTTGAGTCCAATTTTTTAGGCAGTAAAATCTGGACAAAATACTGTGTGCTTGATCTGGATTATTTTGCTGGTATTGATTCAGCCAGTGTCTCCACATTACTCTCATGGTTAGTCATCCAATGAGAGGGAATTATTTCTCTTTTGTGGTGTATTTTTAATCTTAGTGAGAGAGGATCACAATAGATGTACTGTTGGACTGTGGTAATGTTGTAAGAGGAGGTGCTAATATTCTACATCTCAAGTCAATGTGTGTACACATGCATGCAAGAATATTAAAAGAACTGAGGAAAATGAATTGATCTCAACCCTCTAATTACTTGTTTTAAATCTTTACATGATGAAAATAAATATTGAATTGTCCACATAATCTTATTTCTTAATGAATTACGCTCATCCCTCCATATTTGCGGATTTGATTTTTGCAGATTTTATTATTCACGGATTTGATTAATATGTTATCTCTGGGATTATCTAGGACCTCCAGTGCAACTCTATGGTCAAACTTTAACTAAACGTTGCACTGAAAGGCCTAACGATTCCTAGATAGAATACTCTACTAGGCCTTTGTAGCTCCTCCAGTGCAGTTCTACCATCAGGTTTGGCAGATGTTGACCATAGAGTTGCACTGGAGGACCCAGAGATTCCTAGAGAGGTGTCCTCTCAGGTAAAAACATAGTGCTTTTGTTGTTTGCAGTTTTTCCATATTCACGGGGGTCTTGTGCCCCTAATCACAGCAAATATGGAGAGACATGTGTATAATGATTTTATTCTTATATGTGATGATACATCGATTAGTATTGTAGATTTTTAGAGACCTCTGCATGTTGAACATAAGATGACTTGAAGTCTTTTGGGTAATGCAAAGTAAATATTCCAGTTGTTTTAAAATAATTCAGTAGGTGAATAATTCAGTTACGCAATGGTTAGTTAATATGACACTAAATTAGTTCTGTGCCATTTGGGCTCCATGAAACATGAAAGTAGCTCATGGCACATAATTATGACCTGACAGATACTTGACAGCTCCCATGTTTGCTGTTACAGGCAAATGGCATATTTATAGAGCTCCCAGCAAGCCATGGGTGTGAAAGATTGCAAATGGTATAGATACTGCTAAATTTCATGGGTGGTTAATGTGTTTCATGGAATGCTTCTTTATTTTTAAAAAATGTATTAAGCAGGGCAGCATACACAGTGTTACAAAAACATGCATGTGCCTTCAAATCAGCTGTAAACGTATGGTAATCCTCATGAATTTAATAGGGTTTTCTTGGGCAAGGAATACTGAGAGGTGGTTTTTCTAGTTCCTTCCTCTGAAATATAACCTACAGCATTTGATATTGGTTGGCAGTCTCCCATCCAAGGATTAACCAGGGCTGACCCTTCTTAGCTTCCAAGATCAGGTATTTAGGTAGCAGGATAAAATGAAGTACCAGCATTAAAATTACAAAATCAGTGGCTATCAATGGATTGAAGTAACCAACAAACCAATCTGTTTAAATACAGGCACACACACACACACTTTACATGCCTAGGCAAGAAATCATGTTTTGATGAGGCACCATGCCAATCATGCCTCCCTTGGAAAGGAGTTCCACAGTCAGAACCCTGCCCTGGACTTTCACTGAATGAACCTGAATGTCCAAGGTCTTGAAAGAGATAAATATAATTTTCATTTAACCTTCTGGTCATTTCTGTGGAACTTTATGCTTGCACTTTACTGATTATTCAATGGGAGTGGAAGGAAGATGCATCAGTTATTATCATCACAGCAAGGTGCTATGCATAATACAGTGGCTTTCATTTCAGTGGCTGAAAGTGACTGGTAAATGCAACACTTGCTCTCCTTGCCCATTGGTAAGGAGGAACAAAATGAGAAGAATTCTTTATTCCTTCATAGAGATGGATCACAACATGGATCCATTTGATTACTCAGCACACTTGATAAAGACAAACTATATGTGGGAACTGACTCTCTTTACAAAGACTACATTTGAGATGACCTTGGCTGATGGTCAGTGGTATTGCGTCTCTGGTGGCTTTTTCATGCATCCAGATCATTAATGGATGTTGCTTGTG
>NW_024808445.1:0-3361 GCF_019175285.1 Sceloporus undulatus | reverse complement strand
ACTCCAGATCTTCCTGGAAGGTCCAGAGTTCTCTGTTGCAATGTGGGGAGGCCGTTTACAATCTGTCCTTCTGTGCCGCCTGGCATGGCTACCACCACCCCAAGTTGCTCTGAGGTCAGAACATGGGGCCCAGATTAGGTGCCTTGTTCTGACTTCAGAGTAAGTGATTTGACTGGGGTGGCAGCTACACCAGGTAGCACAGTGGGATGAGCATGCAAACAGCCACCCAGCACTGCAGTGGGAATGACAACCAAGTGAAAGCATAAAACAAGACAGAAATTTACTGAATTTAGGAGGCAGATCATGAAAACCCCTTCAAAACAATAATTTCATTGTGTGTTCCCAGCAGCTTGGTGGCGTGCATCATGCATACACCATGCCCCCAAGCTGCCAGGAAGCCAGCTCTTTTTGCTAGTCTATACTGGCAGTCAATTTCCAACCAGTCACATTCTACAGGTAAACTGGAAAGGTCTGTCACCTTGTCCCTTGTTTCAGGAAGCAAAATATCTTGGCAGGCCCAGACTCCCTATTAAAATGAGAAAGAGAAAAGGAGGAATGTCTAGGCATAAATCACGACTCTCTTTTATCCTCCACTTGGTATTAATTGGCTTTGCAAATGCTTCACAAGGAGTGGCTTAAATAGCAGGCAACCATTTTCTGCTGGAAATTTGGGTGGACATTTTGAGATTCTTCTGGGGGTGAAAAACAAACAACCCCAGGGTTTTTAAGTGCTGTTGTTAAGCTCAAGTTGATGTTGAATTCCACTGCAGCCACAGCTGTCTAATCACCAGCTCAAGAGAGCTTCTGACTGCAGCTGGCAAGCCAGATATTCTCAGAGCGACAGAAGCCCTCTGTCTGTTCCAGTCATAATTTAAAAATCATTTCTCAAACCATCCTCTTACAAAAGTCACGGGAAGATAAACAAGCAGAGGTCTGCCCTCAGAAGCATGTGTTTGGAGAGTGGGGAATTAAATTCTATGCCATCATTGTTGTTGATCAAGTTTCACTTGGGTGTTTATGTTCCAGACCCAGACCTTTTTGTTTTTTTCAATACACCAACAGCTACAGGGAAAACATGATCCATTCTTGATAAATAGCTTGTTGTGTGCTATCTTGATGTGTGCGTGTGTGTTAAAATATGCATTTTCAAAAACAGTGTTCTATAGAAGTTTGGATTTAGAAAGATACAAAATAAAATTGTCATTTGAATTCTTGACACAATGGGCATTCTTTTTAACATCCAGTCTCACCGTAGAAACATGTAATATACCGTATGAATCCTTTGCAGATATTAGTTACATATTATTAGTGTAACAAGGGTTACGTCTGAGCCAGTATAGCACAGTATGACCCCCATATCCATGGGACTGGTAACTACAGTTTCACTTACCTGCATCTGGAAAAGAAAAGGCAAATGGACGTCCTCCAGTGCAACTCTATGGTCACCTTCCACTGTAAATATACACCATTATCTGCAATTTTTGCTAGCTGCAGTAAGTTTGGGAACATATCCTGCATGGATATAGGGGTCATACTGTACATCTTCAGACTATGCAAAGCTATGGATGTGGGCATTTATTTATTTTTTTGCTTAGAGTATAGCATCTTTTTAATGGCAACTATAACACAGTGATGCAGACAAATGATATAGAACCCTATCACATGGGTTTAAAACCCTGGCTTACCTTTCCCAAATTCATTCCTAATTTGGGAGGCAGCTGGGTGTTATCACAAAGAAATTGCCACCGAAACACCACCTGGGTCCATCCCAGATGCAGCCCAGGTCCTCTAAGCCGCTTCAGTGGCCATTTTTAGAATTTAGAAGCTTCTGACTTCTAAAAATGACCACTGAAGCGGCTTAGAGAACCCAGGAAGCATCTGGGATGGATCGGGGCAACGATTTGGGGGTGATTTCTTTGTGATAACACCCAGCTGCCTCCTGAATTATGACTGAATTTGGGAAAGGTAAATTAGGGTTTTAACCACATGCAGATAGGATCCATAGTCTCCTCACTTATTCAGATAAACAGAGGCACCAAACAGGTGTTTCCTCTGCCTCCCATTTTATTTACCTTTGCCATTGAACCATTAACAAATATGATCAGGCAAGATGGGGAGCTCTCTGGAGTCCAGGTTAAGAAAGGCAAGTCTTTATTTAATCTGTTTGCAGATGACATAATGGGTTGTGCAACTAATCAATTTGGTTTTAGTCCAAAACGTTTGTGCTACCATTGTAAATTCTCCCTACTAATTTAAACAGTCAAACAGAGTAATCAAATTAGCAAAGCAGAAGCTAAACAACAACTACTCCCACATCCACCCATAGGAGAAAAGAGAAAACAGCCTTAGTGTTCGTGGTAAAACATAAAAGTAGTAGTTTTATGTGCAAACATTTGTTTATTGTCAAACACATAGTTTAAAGGAGAGAGAAGAAGAAGAATGGCTGCAGGGTAGAGTAATACAGGAAAAGAGTGGGTGTGGTATAACAAGCAAACAGGAAGCTGTGGTTGTTCTTGTTTGCCTTCAAGTCATTTTTGATTTATGGTAATCCCAAAGTGAACCTATCACAGGGTTTTCTTGGCAGGTTTCTTCAGAGGAATTTTCATGGCCAAGTGGAGTTTCAAACCCTGGTCTCCAAGAGTCATAGGAGTTTATCGCATGTAAAAATAAAGCGACTTATCCCTGCCAGGATACAGTCGCTTATGGGATGCAATCGGGGATTATCGCACAAAAAATGCCACTTATGCTGCCCGGTGATTGCATCTCATCTGCATCCAGGCTCCCAGCCACACTCAGCCTGCCAATTTGCAAACACAGAAAGCTCCCATTTTTGAAAAGCGGTGGGCTAAGAGTGGCTGGGAGCCAGAATGTAGTCACCTGGCAGCATCAGTGGCATTTTTCATATAATAATTCCTGATTGCATCCTGTAAGCGACGGTGTCCTGACAGGGGCAAGTTGCTTTATTTTTGCATGCAATAAACTTCATAGGCCAATGCTCAAACCACTACACCACACTGGCTCTCAAACAGAAACTAATAATTAGTGAGTCTAGGCATGCAGAAGCTGCTAACAGTTGGACAATTGGCTTTGTGCTCCAGAAGCCAAACAGTAATCAAAATAAGAGGTTTGCCCTTCAAAGGCATTTGAAACTACATGTTGAGGGTCTGCATACAAACCTGGGTGCAGCAGGAGCCCTGGCAAGCTGGATACTTATACCTGCTCTTAGTCAGCACTTACAATTTCTACATGGCCCCATAGTGGCCCTAAGGTCCAAGGCACTGTGGTAAATTAGATTGACCACACTGGGACCACAGGACTCTGTTTGCCCCCAGCAGGGTCTATAAGAATTCCCATTGACATA
>NW_024808444.1:0-3361 GCF_019175285.1 Sceloporus undulatus | reverse complement strand
TTTCCTGGACAGAACGGAACTAACGATCTTGGACGGGGACCACAAAGAGGAAGTTGATGGGGCAGAGGAGGTCACTTCACATACACAGGAGGCAGACAGCTGGAGGAATATCACACAGAGAAGTAGGCCAAGAAGGGATTGTTCTGGGAGCTTTCAGCTAGAGAATTGATTCAAAGCTCTTTCCCTTATCAAGGAGGACGAGGAAGAGCAGCATGGACAGACTTCAGGCACAGAGCAGGAGAGCTTGGGAGTTCCACCAGAAGGAGTAATCGCTGCTAAGCCTTGGAGCAAGCGTGTGGTCGTAGAGGGGGACTTCTTGATGAGGGGTACAGAAGAGGTGATTTGTAGGCCTGATAAGATGTCTCAAGAGGTGTGTTGTCTCCCCGGGACAAAGATCCGTGATGTGACAGAGAGGCTGACAAGACTGGTTAAGGCTACTGACCAATACCCTTTCCTTTTTATCCATGTGGGAACCAATGATACTGCAAGACACAGCCTTCAGGACATCAGAAGGGATTACAAGGCTCTTGGTAGGAAACCGAAAGAAATGGATGCACAAGTTGTCATCTCGTCTCTTCTGCCAGTCGAAGGGCACAGTCCAGGAAGGGAGAGGAAAATAGCAGATGTGAACAACTGGTTCCACAGATGGTGCTGCTGAGAACGATTTGGATTCTTTGGTCATGGGCTGCGGTTCCATGAGGAGGGACTTCTTGCAACGGACAAGTTGCATCTCACTCCAGTAGGAAGAAATGTTTTTACAACAGTTTCAATAATTTGATCAGGATGGCTTTAAACTGAGTTTCGTGGGAGAGGGAGACAATATTAAGGAAGGCAAAAGGGCTGAAAAAAATAGTCAAACTGACACAGAGGAAACAAGACAAATAGTGCAAGGACCCAACAGTGGGAGGCAAAAAAACCTTGCACAGGCAGCAAGTAAAGGGGGACCATGGTCTGCAATGTCTCTAAACTAATGCACAGGGCATGGGAAATAAGCAAGATGAACTCAAACTCCTAGTAGAACAAAGAAAATATGATATAATAGGCATCACTGAAACCTGGTGAGATGAGTCTCATAAGTGAAATGTAGAAATAGAGGGATATAACCTTTTTCAGAGAAACAGGCCAAACAGGAAAGGAGGAGGATTAGCACTATATGTCAGAGATATTTACACCAGTGAAGAGATCTAGGACATCAATACTGGCAGCCAGGTGGAGAGCATTGGAATACAAATTAAAGGGGAGGGAAACAACAGGGATGTTATGGTGGGCGTCTACTACAGAACCTCCATTCAGATCAAGGAATTGGATGATGCCTTTTGAGAACAGATGACTACACACTCAGAAAGGAGGGATGTAGTAGTGATGGGTGACTTTAACTATCCTGATATTTGCTGGAAGTCAAACTCAGCCAAATCCTCAAGGTCTAGCAAATTCTTTGCTTGATTGGAAGACAGTTTCATTGTCCAAAAGGTGGAAGAGGCAACAAGGGGATCAACTATTTTAGATCTGATCCTAACCAACAAGGATGACCTGGTTAATGGGGTGCAAGTGGTGGGATCCTTAGGTGGAAGTGACCATGTTCTCCTGGAGTTTGTCATACAGTGGAAAGGAGAAACCAGGCATAGTCAGACACACATTCTAGACTTTAGGAGAGCAGATTTCAGTAAAATTAGAGAAGTATTGAGGGTGATCCTGAGGTCAGAAATACTAAAAGAAAAGGGAGTTCTGGACAGATGGGAGTTTCTCAAAAGGAAGATATTTTCAAACAGTTCCAGTGAGAAAGAAAAATGGGAGGTGTCTCAAGAAACCAGGATGCATTACTAAGGAACTTTCAACTGAGCTAAGTTTTAAACGGAACATGTATAAGAAATGGAAAAAGGGGGAAATAACCAAAGAGGAATTCAAAGAAATAGCAAGCATGTGTACGGGTAAAGTCAGAAAAGCTAAAGCCCAGAATGAACTCAGGCTTGCTAGAGAGGTAAAGAATAATAAAAAGGGCTTTTTTTAAAATATGTCCACAGCAAAAGCAAGAAGAAGGAAATGGTAGGCGCACTGCATGGAAAAGATGGCAAAATTCTAACAGGGGACAAAGAAAAGGCAGAATTACTCAACACCTTCTTTGCCTCAGTCTTGTCAGAAAAGGAAAAGGCTACTCAACCTGAGGATAATGGAGCAGAGGACAGAATAGGGGAAGTTCAGCACAGAATAAGCCAAGAGATAGTACAAGAATACCTTGTTAATCTAAATGAATTTAAGTCTCCAGGACCAGATGAACTACATCTAAGGGTACTAAAAGAACTGGCAAATGTAATATCAGAGCCATTGGCAATAATCTTTGAAAACTCCTGGAGAACAGGAAAAAATCGCAGCAGACTGGAGGAGGGCAAACGTAGTCCCCATCTTCAAAAAGGGGGAAAAAGAGGATCCCAACAATTATCGTTCAGTTAGTCTGACATCAATACCAGGAAAGATTCTAGAGCAGATCATTAAACAGAGAGTCTGTGAACATCTAGATGGCAATTCCATAATCACAAAGAGTCAACATGGGTTTCAGAGAAACAAGTCATGCCAGACAAATCTGATCTCTTTCTTTGATAAAACTACCAGCTTGGTAGATGAAGGGAATGCTATGGATATAGTATATCTTGTTTCCAGTAAGGCCTTTGACAAGGTTCCCCATGACATTCTTGCAAACAAACTTGTAAAATGTGGGCTAGACAAGGTAACTGTTACATGGATTTGTAATTGGTTGACTGGCCGAACCCAAAGTGTGCTCAACAATGGCACCTTTTCATCCTGGAGAGAAGTGACCAGTGGGGTCCCATAGGGCTCTGTCCTGGGACCAGTGTTATTCAACATCTTTATCAATGACTTGGATGACAAAATTGGGGGTATAGTTATCAAATTTGCAGATGACACCAAATTAGGAGGAACAGGATCAAAATTCAAAACATCCTGAATAGACTAGAGAGCTGGGCGAAAGCTAACAAAGTGAAATTCAACACGGAAAAATGCACTTAGGGCGGAAAAATGAAATGCACAGATATAAGATGGGGGACACCTGGCTTAAGGAGACAACATGTGAAAGGGATCTAGGAGTCCAAGTAGAACACAAGTTGAACATGAGTCAACCGTGTGATTCGGCAGCTAAAAAGGCCAATGCAATTTTAGGCTGCATCAATAAAAGTATAGTGTCTAGAGCAAGGGAAGTAATAGTGCCACTATATTTTGCTTTGGTCAGGCCCCACCTGGAATATTGTGTCCAGTTCTTGGCACCACAATTCAAAAAGGACATTGAGAAACTGGAGCGTGTCCAAAGGAGGACGACTAAAATGGTGAAAGGTCTGGAAACCATGCCCTA
>NW_024808443.1:0-3361 GCF_019175285.1 Sceloporus undulatus | reverse complement strand
ACATAAAAATAAAAATACAGATATATAATAAATATAATGAAACATCAAAATAAAATAAAATTAGAATAAAACAAAAAGAGATCAAAACAAATAAAAATATACAATATATACAGTATATACATATACATATACATATATAAGAATAGAATATAATAAAATAAAAAATACTATATATATATATATATATATATATATGGGAAATATAATAAAAGTTTAATGACAAAATATTTTGAAATATAATAACATTATAATAAAATAAAAGCATAAAATATACAATATATAATTATAAAATAAAATATATCAAAATATTACAAAATATAATACAAAATACTAAATAAAAATATAGTATATAATAAAATATTAAAAATATAATAAGCTTATAATACAATAAATAGAATATCCATACATGTGGATATAATAAAAATATAATAATAAAGTGTTATAAGATAAAATAAAAATATTAAAAAATAAAATAAGCATATCATACAAATAAAAATATACAATAGTAGACACACATAGAATTAAAATATACTTTAAAATATTATAATACATAATAAAATAAAAGGAACATAGAATAGAAATAAATATAAATGTACAATACATATCATATATACAATAAATATAATAAACATGTAATAAACATATAATAAAATAAATAAAATATAGAAGACATAATATATACATAATAAAATATAATAATAAAGTCAGATAAAATATATTACAATAAAATAAGCAAAGAATAAAAATGGCAAATAGACACACTCTCTCTCTCTCTCTCTATATATATATATATATATGTACAATGTCACTTTAAAGCAGCCCTTCCTTCCTTCCCCTGAGGAAGAGAAGCCCTTCACCCTTCCAAAAGCCTCTGTCTGCTTCGAAGTGACCCAGAAGAACGTTCTCTTCCCTCACACTAAGGAAAGCCACCTTGCCACACTGACCCGCCCTCTTCTCCGCTCGCGAATCCCATTGGCCCCGGCGGCTACGCGTCACGCGGTAACAGCCACTCAGGAAGAAGCGCGGGAAAGCACCGCTGCCTTATATCCAAGGGGCCAGACCGGACTCTGTCTCCCCTCACGACTGCGCCTGCGCCGTTTCCGCCGACAAAGGAGCCCGCCTTTTTCTTCTTCTGCCCCGCAACAAGCTTCTCATTCACCGCCCTTCCTGCCTGTCAGGAGCTTCTCAAGAGCTCGTCAATAGCACCTGCCGATTTCCCCTCACAAAATGGCTGCCTTTCGGCTGCCTGGCGCCTTCCGACGGGGCTTCAGCCACGGCACCCCTGCAAATGGCTTTCCTACATTCCTTCTTGGGAGCTATAGTTCTAATAAAGCAGCATGACCAAAAGTACTCCTTGCACCATTGCAGCCATTGCTGGGCCACGTTCCACTAAGGCCCACAAGAATAAGGCCAAGGCCCTCTGGACATTTCCATGACTGCTAGGCCTCGTGATCACATTTCCCACCAGTTAAGAAACAGTTTGCCAAAAAGCATTTCCATCCCATTCTCATTCCTATTCATCCCGTTCTTGTCTATGCTGGGGGCTGATGGGAGTTGGAGTCCAAAATTAGGCAGGAAAACATAGAATCCTTGACTAGGAAGGCAAGCCTCAAACGCGCTTCTGCCACACTGGGATACATAGCACCCTAGAACAAGGAGGGACCGCTCAGTCCTTCTACTCCAAACTGTTACCCATGCTGCTCCATATATATTTTGGTATAAATGATAACCCTTAATGACCCCTAGGTGAACTCTAATAGCCTGTCCGCCAGCAAGGCACAAGGACATGTACCACACCCCTGAGGGGTAACCACATTATCATGTCTGGGGAAGTCGCATAAGACGATTATCATAGGACCAGGAAGAGCAAACATTTGCCTTGCCTGAGGCTCTTGCCCCCTCCCATGGTCTGTTGTCCGAGCAGCTTAAGACCACTAAGACAATCAGACAGGGACATCCAGGTGAAAAGCAAGGAATTAAACACCTTTGTTCTCACCATCAAGCCCCTTTGCCAGAGGCAAGATTTTGCCTATAAATATCATCAGATTTGCCTGTTCACTGGGCCAGTCTGGACCTCAGGGGGAAGCTCTGTCCTCTTGAACCCTCACCTGGCTCCTGATTCCTGGCCAGTCATTCCATTGCTGAGTCTCATGCCATCCTCATCATATTCTATTTGGATTCCTGGAGGGAGTCTACATTCTGGTAAGTATCACCCCAGTGATGCCTAAAATCCTATTACATGCTAACCTATGCTTTTCCTGAGCCTTGTGTGTCTGTGTGTATGCTAGTGAATCGTATGTGTTTTTCCCCTTATAAATAAATTGGTTATTAATTCTAGAAGTCTGTCTCAGCTCCATTTAGTGGGATCCCCTGGTCTACTCCGTATACATATCGGGAGACGATTCTGCAAGGGCCGTCGTAGCAGGCCCTCCTCTTGCAATATTTGAGCTAATAACAATAATAATAAAATTCCCCTAAAAGGACCCTTGGCTACAAAACTCTTTCTGCCAGGCTGGGATATATAGCACACTGAAATAGGAAATGACCCCTCAAACGCCATCTAGTATGAACTCCTGATATGCTGGGATACGTAGCACCCTGGGATTTTAAAGGAACCCACAAAGGCCATCTAATAACAATAATAATATTTATTTGTTATCCACTTTTTCAAAAAAGAATCAAAGCACATTTCAACAGTATAAATAAAATGTCAAACTATGAAAAATCACAATTGAAAAGCCCCAAAACCCCAACCCTCCACTCAATCATAAAAACAGTGGTCAACCCATAAAAAGAGATTCAACATTAAAAAAAATTAAAGCTGTCCAATAGGAATACACTATTGTGCATATTTTATACTTTATTTTATATTTTATATATCATATTTTATATTGTTTTAGTCTAAATTTTAATTTATAGTTTATATTTTATGTATTATATGTTATATTGTTTTATTCTAAATTTTATTTCATAGTTTATTTTATATATTATATTTTATATTCTTTTATTCTAAATTTTATTTTATAGTTAATATTTTATTTTATATTTTATACATTATATTTTATATTTACTCAAAATTTTATTTTATAGTAAATATTTTATTTTATATTTTATATATGATATTTTATATTGTTTTATTATAAATTTTATTTTACAGTTAATATTTTATATATTATATTTTACATTCTTTTATTCTAAATTTTATTTTATAATTTATATTTTATACATTATATTTTGTATTCTTTTATTCTACACTTTATTTTATAGTTAATATTTTATATATTATATTTTATATTATTTTATTATAAATTTTATTTTATACTTAATATTTTATTTTATGTTTTATACATTATATTTTATA
>NW_024808442.1:0-3362 GCF_019175285.1 Sceloporus undulatus | reverse complement strand
ACCTCATTTGGGGAAGGGTTTCGTGCCAAATAGAAAGGATCACACAGGATAGAGTTCAATAGCATTGAAAGCAACATTTTTCGGGGGTGGGGGTTCTCTGGAGTCCTGGGGGAGGGGGCTCTGGGAGGGAGAGAAGAGCCAAAATCTAGGCCAAAGCCAAGAGGAGGGAGATGGAGGGACCTCAAAACTCTGGCAATTGCCTGGCAACCTGGGAACTAGGCTTAGAGGCCCACAGGATCCGGATTAGGCACTTCCCTCAAATACTTACCTTTTCCATCACAACAACCCTGCAGAGGAGGACCAACAGAGAGACACGCATCCCCAGAAACATTCCCCCCCCCCCGGTTCTTGGAGCATAGTGAAAGGGCATTAGAGCCCCTTGAATAGATGTAATAATAATAATAATAATAATAATAATAATAATAATAATAATTTATATTCCACCTTTTCTCAAAGGAATCAAAGCTAATTACAGTAATGAAATAACATACAATTTCAAAAATACAATTAAAATTCCAAACCCCCCAACCCTCCTTTCAATTATAAGAACATTAATCAACCCCTAAAAAGCTATTAAACAGCAAGGAAATGTAAAACATCTAAAACACAAGACAGTAAAAAAGTTTTTTCGGGTAAGAAATGGGTCATTTTCTGAAGGGGAGGGGGAGGGGGAGGGCAGGAATGATACATCAATACCAATTTCCATAACAGTAATGATGACAAGGGTATGGGTCAGGGGGAGGGGGAGGCAAGTCAGTAGATCTAATCTAGTCTGGAAAGGCCTGCCGTAAGAGATCCGTCTTAATAGCCTTCCTAAAGGGTTCCAAGGTGGAAATATGACAGATCTCATCTGGAGGTTGTTCCAGAGCCTGGGAGCGGCTGAAGAGAAGGACCTCTGGGTCACTGCTGAAAGTCTGGTCTTCTTGAGTTGTAGCAGGTTCTTCCCAGAGGACCTGAGTCTGTGGTGGATTGTATGGGAGGAGGCTCTCCCACAAGTAGTCAGGACCCAAGCCATGGAGGGCTGTAAAGGTTAAAAGCAGCACCTTGTATCTTGCCCAGAAACTAATGGACAGCCAGTGGAGGGATTTAAGAACCAGTGTAATGTGGCCAGTTCTAGAAACGCCTATAACCAAGCTGGCTGTCATATTCTGTACCAATTGAAGTCTCCAAACTTGGCACAAGGGTAGCCCCATGTAGAGTGCATTACAGAAGTCGAGCCGAGAGGTGACCAGCGCATGTACTACTTTCAAGTTTTCCCTGCTCCAGGAAGCGGCGCAGTTGGTATATCAGCCGAAGCTGATAACAAGTACTCCTGACCTTTGCATCCGCCTGAGCCATCAGATGAAGTGATGAATCCAGGAGCACTCCCAAACTGCGGACGGAGTATTTCAGGGAAAGTGTGACCCCATCCAGAACTGGCTGATATAACTCCATTCCCGGATTAGGGTTCCTATTACAAGTACCTTCGTTTTACCTGGATTCCATTTGACTATGTTGGGATAGCAGAGTGAATGGAAGGGGAGATAGATAATTGTCAGGCTCCTAATTGCAGCCCCTCTTGTAACACAAAAGGCAGTACTTTGAAAAAGGAGCAGCTTGTTTTGAAGGTATGTGCAATAGAAGTGACTTTTTTTTGTCAGGAATGAAAGTATAAACATATCACTTTTATAACCATATCAATTAACCTCAACCCATTAACCAATAAAGCTAATTAATTGGATAGCCTGTTCCTGCGCAGTGTTCTCTCATCCAGGATTCAGTGTGTATATATATATATATATATATATATATAATATGAAACCACAGCAATCCCAATCTAATATGATACCATATGAAAATATAATAAGCATAAACCCATAACAACATAATACAATATAACAATACCAATAACTCTCTATGTTCCTCCTCCTTTTACAAAGACCAGTCTTTTAAAGTCAAGCCTCCATTAGAAGGATTATTCCCACTCATTACAATCCTAAGAAAGAAGCATATTCTTTAGGCATGATCTCCCTACCTCTTTATAGTATCTTCTATTAAAGCACATATTAAAACATATTATTTTAATCCACAATAAACCCAATCTATCTTAACTCTAATTTAAACCTAAACCTATAACAGTTATGGCATGAATCCCAAATGAATAAATGAATAAATGCATGAATAAAGGAGTTCATGACATATTGCGACCTCAGGCTGGTGCTCCTTGCCTGCATCCATGAGATGGGACCATTGTGAATTTAGGCTAATGCTGCTTACCTGAAGGTTTGAGATGTGGCCATTGCAACCTGAGGCTGATGCTTCTAGCCTGAAACATTGAGACTTGCCCATTGTGACTTCAATCTGATGCTCTTTGGATGAAAGATTGAGACAGTACTATTGTGACTTCAGACTGGTGCTGTATACCTGAAGTATTGGGACTGACCCATTGTGTGTCAGAAACAGTGTATAAGGGTTCTGTCATAAAGGGTAAAAATATTAGGGTTTGGTTATTAGAGTTAATGTAGGAGTTATACAGTGGTGCCTCGGGATACGAAATGAGCGGGTTACGAAATTTCCGGGATACGAAAAAGTTGGATTGGCAAAAACTGTTTCGGGTTACGAAATATTTTTCGGGTTACGAAATATTTTTCGGCGCGAAATTCAAATGCTATAGGCTTCCAGCGCTAACGGAAAGCTATTTCGGGTTACGAAATTTTCGCGTTACGAAAGGAATGGCGGAACGAATTAATTTCGTAACCCGAGGCACCACTGTAGTTGTAGTTCATAGTAGGTAGTGTAGCGTGATGGGTTATAGAAAGCATGTAGTGGGAAATGTTAGAAAGACAGATGGAGTGGCTTTTAGCATTTGGAAAGAAGGATGGGGCTGCAGCTGGAGATGGTTATCAAGGAGGAGTGGAGCTGGCTTGGGAACAGAGCTCTTCAAGGTGAGGCTGTCTGGGAGAAGGGAAGGGAAGTATACACAACCTTGGCATCTAGGCAACCTCCGCTTGTGTTGCTTAACTTGGCAATTGGGGTCTGGCTTAGGGAGGGGTTGAGTGGGTTAAGAAGGGAGCAAGTGCCTTTGGACTTCAGACTTTGCAAAAAGATGTTAATGGATGTTTCTGACTGGATTCATCAGTAAAACTTCTTTTGTTTCAAATGAGTTTTATTTTTTGAGCACAGGACTGACTCTAGATCTCACATTGCAACTTCAGGCTGATGGCCCTTGCCTGAGAGATTGAGACTGTCCCATTGTGAACTCAGTCTGCTGCTCCTTTCCTGACGGATTGAGACAGGACTATTGTGATCTCACCCTGAGGTTCCTTGCCTAAAAGACTGAGATGGGACTATTATGACTTAAGGCTGGTGCTTCTTACCCAGAG
>NW_024808441.1:3158-3362 GCF_019175285.1 Sceloporus undulatus | reverse complement strand
TGGCAGCATCCCCACACTCTTCCCAACGTTGCTATATGTCTATCTATATCTATCTATCTATCTATCTATCTATCTATCTATCTATCTATCTAGCTAGCTATCTAGCTATCTAGCTATCTGTCTAGCTCTCTAGCTCTCTAGCTCTCTAGCTCTCTATCTACCTATCTACCTATCTACCTGTCTATCCATCTATCTGTCTATCCG
>NW_024808441.1:2805-3148 GCF_019175285.1 Sceloporus undulatus | reverse complement strand
TCTATCTATCTATCTATCTATCTATCTATCTATCTATCTATCTATCTATCTATCTATCTCTTCATCTATCTATCTATGTACTTATCTATCTATCCATCTATCTATCTCTCTGTCTATCTAGTAAAATCCACCCTGAATAATATAATAATATAATAATAATAATAATAATAATAATAATAATAATAATAACTTTATTTATATACCGCCCTTCTAAAAACCAGGGCGGTGAACAACAGTTCCAACAGTATAACAACAGGTCATACAAAACATTAAAAACAGATTAATAAAAATAATAAAATGTCCATGCCGGCAAGACAGTGCTGACAAGGGGAGGGGGGGAGAG
>NW_024808441.1:1283-2705 GCF_019175285.1 Sceloporus undulatus | reverse complement strand
GTCCATGCCGGCAAGACAGTGCTGACAAGGGGAGGGGGGGAGAGTAGCTGGTCAGGGGTAAGCTTCTTCAAATAAGTGGGTCTTTAGCCCCTTCCTAAATTGGGCTAGGGAGGTGGCTGAGCGGAGCTCGAAGGGCAGCGCGTTCCAGAGGTTGGGGGCTGAGATGGAGAAAGCCCTCCTGGTGGTAGAACTATATTTCGCCTCTGGAACGGTTAACAATAGCTGCCCTGATGATCTGAGTGTGCGGGGCGGATTGTACGGAGAGAGGCGGTCCTCCAGATACCCTGGGCCCAAGCCATTTAGGGCTTTATAGGTAATAACCAACACCTTGTATTGCGCCCGGAAGCGAATAGGCAGCCAATGTAAGTCTTTAAGGACTGGTGTTATATGACTGGCCCTGGCAGTGCCAGTAACCAGACGGGCTGCCATATTCTGCACAAGTTGCAGCTTCCGGGTATGGTACAAGGGTTGCCCCATGTAGAGCGCGTTGCAGAAATCCAAACGAGAGGTTACCAGGGCGTGTACAACCGTTTCAAGGTCTCCCCGGTCGAGGTAGGGACGCAGCTGGCGTATCAGCCGAAGCTGATAACAGGTGCTCCTGACCGTCGCATCCACCTGAGATGTAAGGTGGAGCGACGAGTCCAGGAGCACCCCCAGGCTGCGTACAGAGTCCTTCACGGAAAGCGTGATTCCATTCAGGACTGTTGGAACCACCGCCAACCCCGGACCGGGGGAACCTATCACGAGTACTTCCGTCTTCTCTGGATTCAGGCTGAGTCTGTTGTCCCTCATCCAGCCCATTACCGACTCCAGACAGGCCACGAGAGGAGAGACGCCAATCCCGGTCACTGCATCAGTCGGAGACATAGAGAAGACTATTTGGGTGTCATCAGCGTACTGATAACACCGCGCCCCATGTCTCCGGATGATCTCTCCCAGCGGTTTCATGTAAATGTTGAAAAGCATGGGAGACAGAATGGCTCCTTGAGGGACCCCAGATGTAAGGGCCCTCTCGTCGGAGCGCACGTCTCCCAGCTGCACCATCTGGGACCTCCCGGAGAGGTAGGACCGGAACCACTGGAGCGCAGTGCCCCGGATTCCCACCTCCGCCAGGCGTCCCAGAAGGATACCATGGTCTATGGTATCGAAAGCCGCTGAGATGTCCAAGAGCACTAACAGGGACACGCTTCCCCTGTCCATGCCCAGACGGAGATCATCGACCAAGGCGACCATAGCAGTCTCAACCCCATAACCCGCCCGAAAGCCGGTTTGAAATGGGTCTAGATATTCCGTTTCATCCAAGATCGATTGAAGTTGGATTGCAACCGCCCGCTCGATCACCTTCCCCAGAAATGGCAATAGCGAAATAGGCCGATAATTGTTATGCAACAGGGGGTCGAGGGAGGGCTTTTTTAATAGAGG
>NW_024808441.1:0-1183 GCF_019175285.1 Sceloporus undulatus | reverse complement strand
ATGCAACAGGGGGTCGAGGGAGGGCTTTTTTAATAGAGGTTTAACTACGGCCAATTTCAAATTTGTTGGAAATTGCCCATCCCTCAGTGAGGTGTTAATAATCCGCTGTAACAGCAAAGTTACAGCTGGGCCCCCCTGTGCCGCTAGCCATGAGGGACAGGGATCGAGAGGGCATGTTGTCTTCCTAACACTTCCAAGGATCTTGTCCACATCCTCGGTACTGACAGACTCAAACTGATCCAGACTAACCAAGTTCACGGATGCCCTGGATACCTCTACTCTAGGTTCTGCTCTAAGGCTGGCCTCAAGACCTTCGCTTATCCGAGAGATTTTATCCGCGAAGAAGTTGTTAAATTGGTCGCAGCAAGCCTTAGAAGGTTCAAGGATCTGGTTCGGGGCAGGAGGGAGCTGAGTTAGCTCCCTCACTACCCTGAACAACTCTGCCGGATGCGACTCCGCGGACGCGACACGTGCAGCATAGAACGAATTCTTAGCTGCACGTATCGCCTCTCCATAGTCCTTCAAAAGATGGTCTAGGAGAGTCTGGTCGGATAAGCACTGGTGTTTCCGCCAGCGGTGCTCTAGCCGTCGCAGAACCCGCTTCCGTGCCCGGAGGTCTTCTGTATACCAGGGCTTTCGTTTGGAAGCAGGCCTGAGAGGGCGCTTGGGAGCGATACTGTGTATAGCCTTGGAGAGACCGGTAACCCAAATACCGGTCAAGACATCAACAGAATCGCCGTCATTTCCATCCATAAGCCCCTCTAGGGCTTCCTGGAACCTTTTGGGTTCCATCAGCCTTCGTGGGTGGACCATTCTAATAGGTCCGCCACCTCCGAGGGGGATCTGGGTAGACGCCTTGATCGCTGCCTCCACAAGGAAGCAGCCTAACTACTTAGCCATCTATCTATCTATCCATCTATTTATCCATCTATCTATCCATCTATCTATCTGGCCGAAGACACCCTGAATGCCTAACTACTTATCCATCTATCTATCCATCTATTTATCCATCTATCTATCCTTCTATCTATCTGGCAGAAGACACCCTGAATGCCCAACTGAAGGTGGATTCTGATCATCGAATTGAATTCATCTTTCTGCCTCACTGACTATGGGACTGTTTCTAATGTCTCTTTCTTAATTTCAACCTAAATCAGAGAATCTACATTAATCAGTTTTGAAA
>NW_024808440.1:0-3362 GCF_019175285.1 Sceloporus undulatus | reverse complement strand
GAAATTTTCGGGTTACGAAAGGAATGGCGGAACGAATTAATTTCGTATCCCGAGGCACCACTGTAGATACCAAAATCCATGGATGCTCAAGTGGCATTAAATATAGTGGCATAGTAAAATGGTAAAATCAAGGTTTCCTTTTTGGAATGTATGTATTTTTGGAATATTTTCAAACCGTGGATGCTTGAATCTGTAGATATGGAGGGCTGACTGTAACAGAATTACAGCTCCCATTATGCCCCCACCATTAGCTATGCTGCTTGAGCTGGATGGGGGTTCCAGTCTAATAATATGAACAAGGTTGTGTATGCCACAACACTGACTTAGAATGAAGTGCTTCCTTCACCTGAATAGTGACTACCTACCAGTAGGATGGTGCTCCGAGTTTTAACCTGAATTTCAATGGAGTTATTAAGGAACTTGAATCCTATCCCTCACATAGGTTCAGGATTTTGGATAGTGCTGTTAAAATTCAGATGAAAACCCAGAGCAGACTCTCCACCTTTCTGACATGGATGCATTCAGCCACACCGTCAGCATAACCATTATCAATATTAGCTCTGCCCCCAGGCTGGCCCAAAGTGTCAGTCTGCACAGGGCCTAACTGGCCTTGCTAGACTGCATTCTTTGTGAGATTTCCCAAGGGCCACAAATTGGGGCCCTTGCAAAATCTCCTTACCCTGAGGCACCATGCCCAGCAGAGTCAGCTGGCAAAGGATCATCGCAATGGACTCACCTCACTTCAGGTGCAGAGGGGTGGGCATTCTAAAAAAATGTTAACGTTACATGTCCAGTGAGATACCAAGTTCAGAAAATCAGGTTTCAGAAGTTAAAACTCAGAAAATCTTTCTTAAGAAACCAAAGATCCAGTTCAGTGACGTTCATTGCCAGAATTGACAAGCAAATGGGTTTGATTCTTATTGTTGTTGTGTGCCTTGAAATTGTTCCCTACTTAAAGTGTTCCTAAGGTGAACTAATCATGGGGATTTTTTGGCAAGCTTTATTCAGAGGAAGTTTGCCATTGCCTGCCCTGAAGCTGAGAGCATGCAACATGCCCAAGGTTACCCAGTGGGTTGCATGGCTGAGCTGGGATTCGAGCCCTGGTCTCCAGAGTCCTAGTCCAACACTCAAAATACAATGCCATACTGGCTTTCCTGAGACTTATTAGTTATTATTAATAAACACTTCTCCTCTTTTCCCCATACCAGCCTCTTCTTTGTTGTTATTTACCAGATTCTTTCACCTTGAAAAGGCTTGGCTCACACTCGCCTGCCTTGTGTCTGAGCACCTGTGTCTCAGATCACCACCACTTCACAATACCATTCCTACTGTATAGCCCATCACTGTATAACTCAGCACTTTATGGCAGGCCAGTTGCCTGGCGAAACCCCTGAGAAAGAGTTGCAAAAGGTCCTTCAAAATGGCCACGTTATTCTGGTTGGAGAAACCAGTGGAGCTGGGATCAGGGGAGCTGAGTTGAAGTTGGAAAGAGAATTACCTGGACACAGCGTGATCATAAAACCCAAGTGGGTGACTCTTACCATGAAGGCTAAGGTAGCAGCAGGTTGTAAGCTCTTAATTGAGCCTTGCCAACTCCAGGATGATGACCCTTTTGTAAAAGGGGCAATTCCCTTTTTTTGAACCGTGTGCGGTCTGGTGGCCAGCACTTTCTATAATAGCTCCCTTCCTTCCCTCCTGACCTCCCCTTGTTTGAAACAACAACAACAACACACCACCTCTTTAAAGGCCCAATTGCCGCTTTGTCGGTAAATACACTGGGAACAAAAATTGCAACGTAACAAAGCAACACACAACTCTCCACCCCCCAAAATTACAATCCCTGATGAATGGATTGCAAAGTCTAAGCCCAACCATTACTGGGCTTCACAAATTCTCCTGTAGAAGAAAAGAACCGTTTTGGGAAATATCCACTGCAACTGGAAAACATCAGAGTTATACACAGGGTGAACTTTCCGTCAGGATTGAAAGTTGCTATGGTTGGTGGTTCTCAACAGATGTAGCAACTTCTCTCCTTCCTAGTAGTTCTTAGCCTTTTTGGGGTCATGGATCCCTCCGGAAATCTATGGACACCCTCTCCCCCTGAAAAGGCATACAAACACACAAATACTTGCATACATTAGCCCAAATCCTACACTGTGTTTGCTTGCCATAAATTATCCTACTCTTCTGCCAAATCCCAACATAGCTCAACCAATTGCGCATCTGCAAACGTGATGACTGTTTCCATAATCCTAGTGATTCAAATGCTCTACAGAAGTCACCCATGTACAGTTACACACCTTCCAAGAATGCACAACTGCATGTACTACACTTGCAGTCATGGAACTCCATATGGGTTTGTTGTTGTGTGTGCCTTCACATTGTTTCCAGCTTATGGCATCTGCAAGATGACTCTATTACAAGGGTTTTTTATGGCTGAGAGTGTGTGACCTGCCCAGGATCACTCCAGTAGGTCTCCATTGAGTGGGAATTCAAACCCTGCTCTCCAGAGTCATAATCCAATGCTCAAATCACTACATCATGCTGGCTCTTCATAACCTAGCTGGGGGAAAATGGGGAGGGATATGTGGTCACCGAGGGGCCCTGGTTCTTGGAAGAAATCCATTAAAAGAAAAGTATGGAAAGGTGTTGTTGTGTTTAGAAATATTTCTTTGGTTCACTAGGAAACTAGTGCTAAAGCACCCCATCTAACCACTGTTTTGAAATGAAGGAGAGTCCACTACCTTTTGTGATGGTCTATTCCATGGTCAGGGAGCTTTTCCCAGTGTAAGAACACACAACCTGTAGTGCTCCTTTCCTTTATCTAGACAAAATGCATGCACTGAGAAGGTCTGCTTGAGCTGAAATGACATAGGTTTGCCTGGCAAAGTGCTCCAACTCCTCTTCTGTTGGAGTAGTATTACATTATTCAACAGTCTCTGAAACAATCACCTTCTTTGTTTCCCTCAGTGCAACATGCTCCAGCCTTTATTAAATTAGGAGCTTTCCTTTGATCGGTATGGAACCCGCTGCTATCCCATTGCTTCCAGAGATGGGTAAGCCATGACAAGATCTGTATTGCCAATGCCACAGTCTGTCCAGCCCTGTTTGCAAAAGCACAAGGAGCAGGGAATTTTACAGAGAAGCCAAGGGGTATTGATTCGAAAAGATCAAAATGAATGGTAACTCCTGATGAACACCAGGGACTGATTGCACCAGTAGCTGTCTTGATTTGGTACCTTTCCAGCAGCCACTAGATAGGAAAACAGCCAAAGGGGGGTTACACAGAGGTATTTTTTAACATACTAGCTATGGTGAATTACTTATAAAGTCACAAGAGCACTGAAGGCCTCTAGGCACTA
>NW_024808439.1:0-3362 GCF_019175285.1 Sceloporus undulatus | reverse complement strand
ACCTGGCTTGTTGGGGGCAATTGGCTAACACATTGTAAACCACTTAGGAATAGGGATGTAAAGAATATTCTCCAAAATTCGAAAATTAGGAGAAATATGCCTAATTCGACAATTTCAATAACATTTTAGAGAGAAGAAATTTCTGAGCACTTCTCGATCAATGAGTAAGAATATTATTTTTAATAATATCAAAATGAAGGGAAGAGAGAAACTTTGAGCTGACAAATTCGACCTCCAGGACTTGGGTATTTTGCGTAAGAAAAGCTATCATTCATCCTGGCTTTTACCAGGGGCTATTTCCTTTGTTAGTGTGAAAAACAAAACAGAACAAAAGGAGGGAGCCTTCTCCACTTTACATCATGCTCTGCCATTCAAATTCTCACAAAAGAGAAGAAGGAGGTGGGGATGTCAAAGGGGGATGTCAAATAATAATAATAATAATTTATGCCCAGCTCTTCAGCCAAAAGGCAACAGAGCAGCTTACAAATTACTAGATATTTCCCTGCCTTCAGGCTTGCAATCTAAAGGGACAAGAGACAAAAGGAGAAGCGAATGGCAGGTCCTCATTTTCCCACATTCTCTTTTGTGAGGGTCACATTCTCTCAGCTACAGAGGCAGAACATGACCAACTCTCTCTGCACCTTTTCCATGGTGATGCTAAGATCATGGAATAGTAATAATAATAATAATAATAATAATAATAATAATAATAATAATAATAATAATAATAATACCCCTTACCCAAAATGCTGAGGACTAGATGTATTTTGGATTTTGGAGTTTTTCAGTTTGGTATATTTTTATACAGTATGTCTAATGGGATATAATGGGAGATGGGATCCATGTATGTCTCATATGCATCTCATAGACATAGACTGAAGGTAATTTAATGCACAATATTTTAAAAATAATGTTGTGCTTCTGTACACTGAGCTTCAGCAAAACCTTGAGACCACTATTCCTTGTATAATTCAATAATTCAGTAATTTCTCTAAACCTTCAGGATTCCCAAGTTTCCTTGAGTTGGGGTCAGACTAGATGCTCTCAGGGTCAGTTTTGAGTTTTGGAATAGTTTAGGTTTCAGAAGTCCAGGGAAAGGAGACTCAGACTTTACTCTGGACATTTCTCCTGAGAATGGACTCATGTTTTCAAAAACAGTCATTTCTGGATTTTTGCAACAACAAAAAAGAGAAGCACCACAGACTGCTGGGAACTGCAGTCTAATAAGGCTGCACATTGCAGAAGTAATCCAGTTCAACAATACTTTAAAGCTATGGAAAATCCTGGGATTTGTAGTATGCTGTGCCACCAGAGCTCTCTGACAAAGAAGGCTAAATGTCTCACAAAACTACAATACCCAGTTGTTGTTGTTGTTATTTTCTTATATCCCACCTTTCTCCCAATATACGGACTCAAGGTGGTGATTTTCCATAGCATTAATCTATAGTATATCTTTCTACAATGTAGATGGACACCTCCATTACATAATTTGTTGAGGATGCTTTGACTGGGAGTTCCTGCATGGCAGAATGGGGTTGGACTGGATGGCCATTCTTGGGGTCTCTTCCAACTCTATGATTCCATGATTCTATAGCACTCTGAGCCTACTGTGATTTTAATTGTTTTTAAATGTATAACGTTTTAAAGTTATAGAGTCTTATAATGCAAGCCATGCACTGATGGACTATTGCACAATAATTTTGTATTGATTGATTTTATACCCTGCCTTTCTCCCAAAATAGGATTCTCTTAAAGGGGTTTGTTTATTATAAAAAGAAAGGAACGTATAATGGCTTGGAATTAAAAATTATGATAGATAGATAGATAGATAGATAGATAGATAGATAGATAGATAGATAAGTCTTGGAATTAAAAAGTGTGTGTGTGTGTGTGTGTGTTTGTGTATGTCTTAAAATTAAAAATCCCTCTTGGAAGTGGGAATGAAATGTTGTGTGGATGCAGCCTGGGTTCTTAGCTCAGCTCAGAAGTTGGAATACAGTGTCTCAAAGCATGAGCAGAGTGTCTCTGAGCATGAAGAGAGTGGCTGCCGCTCATTGCTCGTGCAGCTGCACTTTGCTTTATCGAGCTGAATTTATCTGATCTAAACACCTTCAGAGGAGGGACTCAGTTTGCATCTGCACTGAAAAAATAATCCAGTTTGGCCACTTTAACAGCCCTTGGCTCCATGTTGTGAAATGCTGGGATTTGTAGTTTTTGTGGCACCTGACAGATGACTCAACAGGTCCTCAAAACTACAGATCCCAAGATTCCATAGCACGAAGCCATAACGGAAGTTAAAGTGGTGCCACCGAGGTGTCGAGGGTAAACGCTCGACCCTCTTTTTGTGTCTTGGGGGGACTCTTAGCCTCTCAAAATGGTGGCACTTAGTCTTGAACCCCCCTTCCCAAAATCCTGGCTACGTCCCTGGTGGGTCACACTGTCTCAGCTTGAGGGGCATCCCATGGCAAAACTCCTCTTTATGCCAAGAAAACCCTCGGTTTGTCCCATCTTCCAGTGACATCCTGATGTTGAAGAGGGGTCAGACTAGATGTCCTCTAGGACATGCTACTAGAGAGGTCCCTTCCTCACCACTACTCCCTTCTCCTTTTGTGTTGTGTCTTGTTAGATTGTAAGTCTGAGGGCAGGGAACCGTCCGATTAAAAAGATTGTATGTACTGCACTGTGTAAATTTGCAGTGCTTTATAAATAAAGGTTAATAATAATAATAATAATAATAATAATAATAATACATGTCCTCTAGTATGCCATGTATTCCTATGTATTACTTCATAGCAGAATGGGGTTGGACTGGATGGTCCTTGATGGTCCCCTCAACTCTAGCATTTCTTGTTCTGACTTCAATCACAGTTTATTTGTTGAGGCTGGGCTTTTTCCCCCTTTTGTGTGTATGCCTTCAGGGGCTTTTAAGCATAGAAATGTGCTTTAAACCTCTGCCAAACTTCCTTTTGAGATGGTAATTGAGTTTGAAATGCAAAGTAATTAGTGTAATTATTCGCCTTGTCTTTTATTGTCATTCAGAGAAATCTGTGAAAAATATTTCGCTGGCTGCTGGAAGGGAGAGAAGAAATCACCTTTTGAAAGGGGCATTTGTGGGAAGAATATTTTTTTAAAAAATTCTCCTCAAGGTTTCACTGACCGAGGAGAAAAACATGGGTTTCTCCAATCACTACTTAGGAAGTGCTTAGCACTATAAAGTGGGATAGAAATGTAAGTGATATTGCTATTGTGTTTTTTCCCCTCTGTACTAGGAATATACACACACAGTTTACGTTTTCCCGCTCATCTTGTTACTCTCCCACAAGAAACTGGTATGGTTGGTTTGCTAAAAGGAAGTGATGGCC
>NW_024808438.1:0-3362 GCF_019175285.1 Sceloporus undulatus | reverse complement strand
TAACTTTTGGCTAGGCTCAGCACACAGACTTTCAGGTACATCTTCCCTGCCATTGTTGTTGTGCACTTTCAAGTCATTTCTAAAGCAAATCTAATGTTGGTGTTTCTTGGCAAGATTTGTGCAGAGGAGATCTTTGGTGCATCTCTAAACCAACCGCAGACGGCGCAGGAGCGAATTTCTGTTCCTGCATCCCAGGGGCCTTTTAGTGATCAAAATAACGGATTTTTAAATCGCAGCTGAAATATGCAACGAAGTAGGGCAACAAATGAATTTTTAACAAACCTTTTCCCAGCTCTGCTGGGAAATTTAATAAGCATGGCTTAATAATGCCATCATTCGTCTGCTCCTTTGCCAGCGTGGCAGATAGCCGCTCTTACCTGCCGGCAATGTTGGGTTGTTGTTCTTTCGCATTCCAGGCCGGACAAAGATGTCCATCTCTGTACAAAAGGTGGACACAGAAGTGATGGTTTGGGCTGCAGGAGCTTTTTAGGAGAGGCAAAATCGGACCTGGGATGTTTATCTACCATGCATAGCAATTTCTCTCTTAACCTGTCTTCACCTCTTTGCAAAACCATTAGCTTCTCTTCAGTTTGTATTAAGCATGCCTCTCCTTCATAAATTCTGCATTCTCGCTAAAAAGTCTTGTTCCTCCCAGTGTCTTGCATTTGCAAACAGCAAAGGATGCAGGCAGATTTTGAAATTATATATTTGTGTGTGTGTGTGTGTGTTGGTTACTCAAAGGCCAGTGGGATGCAGGGACAAAAATCAGCTCTGCAGTTGATTTAGAGAAACTGCAAATCTAACCAGCAACAAAACCAAAAATAAAATAAATGGAAGCTCACAAGTTGCTCCAGTTGAGCATCTTAAAAAACACAAATGACAGTCCTTGTTGTTGTGTGTCTTCATGTTGTTTCTGACTTACAGCAATCCTATGGCAAACGTTATCATGGGGGTTTCTTGGCAAGGTTTGTTCGGAGGAGGTTTACCATTGCCTTCCCCTGAGGCTGAGAGAGTGTGACTTGCTTAAAGTCACCCAGTGGGTTTTCATGGCTGAGCAGGGATTCGAACCCAGCTAGCCCAACACATAAACCACCACATCACACTGGCTTTAAAAACAACAACATGAAAAAGGAGTAGATGGCTTTTAAAGTGCATCACAATGGCTTCTAACCACCTTAATTTAAGCAAAAGAAAAATGCTGGGGAAATGACAGGCAGCTTGGCTTGGCACCTGCTGCAAACTAGTTTGCTCCTTGGAGATCTGCTTGATTGGAGAAGAGTATTGATCATTTTGGGCAAGTCACACTCTCTCAGCCTCAGGGGAAGGCAGTGGCAAACCACCTCTGACTAAATCTTGCCAAGAAAACCCCAGGATAGGGTCGCCACAAGTTGGAAACGACTCGAAGGCCCACAACGATGACAAGGACAAAATGGATGCTTTTGGGGTGCTTTTGCCATCCAGATGAAGCCTGCGTCTTTGTGAGCACTTAAGGAGCATGCAGGTGTGTGTATGTGTATTTGTGTAGCATTTTCCTCCTATCTCTTTCTCTCCGCCGTCTTATCAGTTCTCTCTTTCTCTCATAGCATTGGAAGTCCTTTCCCTCAGCGGTGCCGAATTGGTTCTCCCTGCCTGTGCCCACTCATTCTCTCTGGAGGACTGTGGCATTTGCAGTTATTAAGTGGGTAGATATTTTGCAGAGGCCAGGAGGCCGTTTCAAGGAAAGAGCGCAGGACTGGAATCAAAAGCATTGGAGTCTCTTGCTCGGTGGCCTCCCGACTCTGCAAAGGTTGCCCTGCCTTTTCGTTAGACCTCTTGCAAGGTTCCTTCCTTCCTGACACCCTCCTGCCTCTCCTCTCCAAGGGCAGCCCAAGATATTTAGCTGACTGAGGCAAAATAGCAAAGAGCATCCCTCCACCTAAGTTAAAGTGCATTCCTAATAATGCTATTAATAATGTTGCTGGTAGTGCCAGCATGGCATAGTGGTTTGAGTACTGTATATAGGACTACGACTCTGGAAACCAGGGTTCAATTCCCAGCTCAGCCACAGAAGACATCATAATATGCTCTTGGAAAACATGTGCGTTATGGGACCATAAACCTATATATATTGTTATGTTACATTAAAGCAAAGGCAGCCTTGACTCCAAGCAAACAGTTCCAAATTTCAAGCCCTGTCTGTTGCAGAAGCTGCCAGAACTTAAGAGAGGGAAAGAGGATGAGAGAGAGAAAGGGCCAGCAATGATAATGATAATGATTATAGGCAATCAGCTTTGGAATAGACATTCCTGCCAGGCATTTCATCACCTCCCATCTACAATTGTTTGATACTGCTGTATGGATCCTGGTTGGCATCCTTCCTTCCCCAATCACCGCTTTTTTTGCATCAGCACTCTGATGCAGCAGCTAAAAAGGGCAATGTGATTCTAGGCTGCATCAATAGAAGTACTGTATAGAATCTAGATCAAGGGAAGTATTCTGCTTTGGTCAGACTCAGGCCCCACCAGGAATATTGTGTCCAGTTCTGGAAACCACAATTCAAAAAGGATGTTGAGAAACTGGAGCCATGTGTCCAAAAGAGGGCAACTAAAATGGTGAAGGGTCTGGAAACCATGAAGCCCTATGAGGAACGACTGAGAGAGTCAGGAATGTTTAGCTTGGAGAAGAGAAGGTTAAGAGGTGATATGAGAGCCCTGTTTAAATATCTGAAGGGATGCCATACTGAGAAGGGAGCAAGCTTGTTTTCTGCCGCTCTAGAGAATAGGACCCAGAAGAATGGATGCAAGCTCCAGGAAAAGAGATTCCATCTAAAACCTTAGGAAGAACTTTCTGATGGGAAGAGTTGTTTGACAGGGGAAGACACTGCCTTGGAGGATGGTGGTGGAGCCTCCTTCTTTGGAGATTTTTAAGCAGAAGCTGGAGGGTCATCAGTCACAGAGAAGGCTTGGATGGTGTCTTCCTGCATGGCAGAAAAGGGTTGGACTGGGACCCATTGAGGTCTCTTTCAACTCTCTTATAGGATTCTATATGATTCTTGCTCCTGGCATTGTAGAGGGTATTGTTGCCACACTGCTGGCCATTTGGAATTAACCTTAGTATTAAACTGACCCTCACTTAGCATCCTCTCCTTAGTAAACCCATCCTTCCTCGAACCGCTTCTCAGATATTAGCATTTCTTTGTCTGGTTGTGGTGCGTCCTTGGTGGCCAAATGCAAAGGGCGTTTATGTTTCTCTAAAGAGGTTTCAGAGCAAATGCAATCTGGCAGGCTTTTTAATTGCTCCGGCGTCCTTGGTTTTCGTGGCTAAGGAGATGAGATTTTGCTTGCAAGGAATGGGAAAGTGCTGAGGTTTACAGGAAAGGCTTG
>NW_024808437.1:0-3363 GCF_019175285.1 Sceloporus undulatus | reverse complement strand
AGGATGACCCAATGTCTCTGTTGATCCTGGGGCATAATTTGGTGTGACAACTTGTCTTGTGATTTATTTCCACTCCCAACGTTTCCGCAGAGGAAGGTAACCACCTTGAGCACCTTCCTGCAGGAACACATCCCGAGAGAAATGGGTACAGCTCCCCGGAAAGTGATTTGCAGACTTCCATGGAGGACCAGGTGAGATTACCTTGCCAAGAGGTTGAATGTTTTGCTTGGCTAAGACTGACAGCGAATGCAGAGAAGGGAGAAGCAGGTATTTATTTGCTCAATGAGTGCAGGGAAGGACCCCAAGGTTTTTGCAGAAAGGCAAAGGATTCCAGAGATAAAGAGAATAATAGGACGTTGAGAGGTTGGAACATATCCAAAGGAGGGTAACCAAAATGGTGACAGGTTTGGAAACCAGTACTTATGAGGAGAGACTCAGGGAGCTGGGGATGTTTAGCCTGGAGAAGAGCAGGTTAAGAGGTGATATGATAGCCCTATTTCAGTACTTGAAGGGATGCCATATTGAGGAGGGAGCAAGCTTGTTTTCCGCTGCTCCAGAGAACAGGATCCAATGGAGCAATGGACTTAAATGAGAGGAAAAGATAACCCACCAAAATGGTGAAGGGTCTGGAAACCATGAAGTCCTAGGAGGAAAGACTTAGGGAGCTATGTATGTTTAGTCGGGAGAAGAGAAGCCTAAGATATAGTGATATGTTCGCCCTGTTTAAGTATTGGAAGGGGTATCACATTGAGGAGGGAGCAAGCTTGTTTTCTGCTGCTCCAGAGAATAGGTAGATTACCTCACTACTCTCTTATAGTGCTGCTGTTCCGCTTTTCCTGCTCTGACTGCCTCCTGTTGCATTGTGGGGATTGTCAGTGAGGCCTAAGAGATCTCTGGACGAGGATTCTAAATGTCTCTCTCTTAACTGCAAATCCCAGGATGCAACAGGAGGCAGCCAGAGCAGTTGAAGTGGAACAGCAGCACTATAAGAGTGTAGTGTGGTAATCTATTAGGACACAATGGAGCAATGGATTCAAGCTCCAGGAAAAGAGATCCCACCTGGACTTTAGGAGGAACCGCCTGAGAGAAAGGGCTGTTCATCAGTGGAACACAATTCCTTGGAGAGTATGATGGAGTCTCTTTCTTTGGGGGTCTTTAAACAGAGGCTGGATGTCCTTCTGTCAATGGGGATGCTTTGATGGAGAGGTCCTGCATGGCAGAAGAAGGGAGTTGGACTAGATGTCCCTTTTTGGGGTCTCTTCCAACTATAGGATTCTATGATCTGATGTGATCTTTAACCTTCTCCATCAGAGAGTTCTTGTGCTGCGATCAACTAGAAACCCCAGCAATTCCATTCCTGCAGCCTCTCATGTCATATATGCTTCTGTTTGTCTCTTTGCTCTGCAGGTTGGTGGGAATGAAGGCCAACCCTTCCTACATGTTTTCAGCAGCAATAAGGAGGAACAGGAGCAACCGCGTCGGTCCTCAGAGGACGTGAAGGTGGCCATGGATGGTTCTGAGAGAAGCCACGGCTTTGTGGAGGGAGGCTCCCTGCCAAGAGGAACAGAAGCGAGGGTTTGCAGGCAGGACAAGAGGTCTCAAAGCGTGTGCTGTGACGTAAAAGAGAAGTTGACAACATGTGTCAAGCGTGCTGATCATCACTCCTTCCGCTCGGAGCACATGGGGACCAATGGCACTACAAGGCCCAGCCTTCAGGATCTCACAAGTGATGATGAAGATGATGATGTTGAGGCTCTGGGTAGGAAGCTGAAGGACCAGGATGCTGGGACGCTCACTCCACTTCTCCTCCTTCTTGAAGGAAAGGAGGCAAGAAGCATGGAGGCCAACTGTCCCAGGGACTGATTTGGCCATGAGCCACCGCATGGCCCTCGGGGTACCTCTAGGATTCGATGGTGTTTACAAAAAACAAGCCAGTATTGTAGCCATTCACTCACAGCCGCATTGTGAGTTCGAATCCAGCCAGAGGCTCTGGGGTCCATGCAGCCGAAACGAGTCCCCAACTTTTGTCAGGGAGAACTTGTTTACACATTGCAGTTTGCACTACTTAGAGACTGCTTTTGCAATTGAAGGTGTTTGGTTGCTATTGCTTTATTCTGCAATTGTGCCATCCCATATAGCCTCTGTGAGGATGAAGCCGCTTGGGTGTCTTTAATGGGGGCATTTTTTAGGGAAGATGTAGTTTTTGTATAGGTCTGTATTTATATTACGATGGTGCCTTGCTGGGGTTTGGTTCCAATGTCCCCCATGGATGCCAAAACCCAAGTCCCATTAAATACAACGGCAGCACAAAATGGCGTTGAGAGAAATGGATTTGAATCAAACACATAAGATTTACTAAGCTATGGATACTTGAATTTGTTGATAAAAATATCTGTTTAGGAAGCACTTTTTATCTGTTGCTAATTTGTGTATGCGAATCATGTGTTTAATAAATAAAATTCGTTTTTTAATTTATTTATTTTTTAAATGAATAAATTTTGCGACGCCTCGTCGTCCTTCGTTGTAGGCCTTGCGAAATCTGGCCATTGGCTCATTTCTACTTGGTTTAGGCTGGATTAATTAACTTTATTAATTAATTAATTTTAATTAATCAATTATATTTATTTCTATCCCGCTCTTTTCCCAGGACTAGGCCTCGGAGCGGCTTCCCAGCATTAAAAAGCGGTTACAATTAAAAACATTTTAAATTTTTAATTTAATTTTAAAATAATAATAATAATAAGCATATTAAAAAGGAATTTATTACAACATTAAAACAGGCAGTTATTAAAGGAATAAAACATATTTTTGAGATAAAAAACCTATAAATAAGATGGGGAAAAACTATAACATTTATAAAATGGCCCTTCAGCTGAATGAAAAAGGGAAAGGAAAAAACTCAATTTCCCAGGCTGCTCCGCGCGAAGGAGCCTCCGTTCCGCCTCCTGTGAGGGGACTACGTTTCCCAGGGTGCTCAGCGCGAAGGATCTTCCGTTCCGCCTCCTGTGACGGAACTACGTTTCCCAGGGTGCTCCGCGCGAAGGAGCGTCCGTTCCGCCTTCTTGTGAGGGGACTACGCTTCCCAGGGTGCTCCGCGCGGGACCTGCCAAGAAGGTGGCCGCTGATTGGCGGAGAGCGGGAAAAGGCAGGGAGGCGAGCGGCGAAGAGGCAGGAGAAGAAGAAGAGCGGAAGGCGAGGGAGGGAGAGGGTCTCCGGTGGTGCCTTTGCTGCTGCGTCTTTCGGGGTCCTTTGAGGCGGAGAGGGTCGAAGATGGTGCTGGAGAGCACGATGGTCTGGTGAGGAGGAAGGGCAGCCAGCCATGGAGGGCCAGGCCCCAGTTTCCCTGAGTCACTCTGGGCCTCC
>NW_024808436.1:1661-3363 GCF_019175285.1 Sceloporus undulatus | reverse complement strand
CCACGTCTGTCTTAAAAGGCGAGTAATGACAAGCTCATCATAGAGTTGCACTGGAGAACCTAGAAGTTCTTAGAGAAAACACTACCACTCTAGGCATTTGTAGGTCCTCCACCATGACTCTATGATCCAAGTTGTAGCAGAGGTCTACCATAGAGTTCCACTGAGGATTCCTAGAGCGGCGCTCCCTCGGGTAAAAATAGGTTTGCGGACCTCTTCACTTTTCCTTTCTCTAGGTTTCCCAGCCATGTCCTAGACACCAGAGGGTTCATTTGCATACGTGCCCTTCCTCGCGTTCTGATTGGTGGAGCCAAGCCCCGCCTCTCAGGGCCAGGGCGGCGGTTGCGCGCTAGGAGGCCAGTCTGACTGAGGCAGCGTCGGCTGAGGGACGCTTGGTTCTTGGGTCTCCTCCTCCTTGTGTCCGTCAGCCGGGACCATGCTGCGGGTGTGCCAGCGCGCGGGGACTACGGCGGCTCAGGTGGGCCTTTTCTCCTCACTGCCCTCGTTGAGGGGGACTGAGAGTGGTCCCCCTCAACTCTTCCTGATGGGAAAGCGGGCGGACGATTGGGGGGGAAAGAACCCGGATGGGGACCCTTGGCGCCGTGTCGCTTTTCAACGCAAAGCCTACAAGTCCCGTCATGCTTTGCGGCGGGGTGCCCTTTTCCTTGCCAAGGGATGTCGCTGCGCCCAGCCTCGTCTGGAACCCCAGGGTTTAATGTTAACATTATCACTTCTTCTTCGGGGTAGAACGCTTCTTAGGACGCCTCAGTCACGCACGCCAGGGAGCAAGGCATGCTGGGATGTGTAGTCTCTTTGGGTGTCACCTCTAATCCATAGGAGGACTGTCTTAACTCCACAAACTCCCTTTCTCTCTCGTTTCTTGGGTTATCGCGAGAAGGTAGTGGCCCAGTCCAGCCCAAAGAAGTCAGGTTATGACAGGCAAGGCCCTTCATGTGGCCCAGAAGGACGTGACCTTGCCTTAGTCCTTCTCCCTCCCTGTGACACAGGACAGGCATTTTGTTCCCAGGGTTTAATATGCTTCCACTCTTGCTTTGAAAGACAACAGTGTGCCATTGAAGGTGGAGGGAAGCAGGAAGAGAGGAAGATCCCACTCAAGATCAGTCAGGAAAGCCACAAGACTGAACGCAACAGCTGCATCCAAACTGCAGAAATAATGCACTTCGGAACCACTTTAGCTGCCATGATGACTCAGTATTAACGAATTGTACTCTCATCCCTCCATATTTGCTGCTTTGATATTTGCTGGTTTGATTATTCACGGATTTGATTGATATGTTCTCTCTAGGAATATCTAGGTCCTCCAGTGCAACTCTATGGTCAACTTTAACTAAAAGTTGCACCGAAAGACCTAGAGATTCCTAGAGAGAATACTCTACTAGGCCTTTGTAGCTCCTCCAGTGTAGTCCTATGGTCAGTGTCTGTCAGACGTTGGCCATAGAGTAGCCCTGGAGGACCTAGAGATTCCTAGAGAGAACACTCTACTAGGCATTTGTAGCTCCTCCAGTGCAGTCCTATGGTCAGTGTCTGTTGGATGTTGACCACAGAGTAGCCCTGGAGGACCTAGAGATTCCTAGAGAGAATACTCTACTAGGCCTTTGTAGCTACTCCAGTGCAACTCTATGGTCAGTGTCTGTTGGATGTTGACCACAGAGTAGCCCTGGAGGACCTAGAGATTCCTAGAGAG
>NW_024808436.1:0-1651 GCF_019175285.1 Sceloporus undulatus | reverse complement strand
ACATCCTCTCAGGTAAAAGCAGTGTTTTTGTTATTTGCGGTTTCTCCATATTCACAGGGGTCTTGTGGCCCTAACCCTAGTGAATGTGGAGGAGGGACAAGTGTAGTCTGTTGTGGTACCAGTGAGCTCTCTGACAGGGAAGGTTAAATGTCTCACAAAACCGCATTTCCCACAATTCCATAGCACTGAGCCATCATGGCTGCTAAAGTGGTGTCAACCTGGATTATTTCTGTAGTGCAAACGCAGCCAAAAAGACCTAAGCAAGAGCGGTGGAGGATAAGGGTTTTTTGGAGCTATTTCATCTACAGGACTGTCATGAGTCAGGATCAACTTGGGGACAGTTGGGCCCATACAGACAGGCCAAAATAAAGCTGCTTTGGGTCACTTTGGAGGTGCGCTGTTTAAAAGACACACACATCTTAAGAGGCCAGAAGCTGCGCTCCAGTCCTTAGGCCTGGAGCATGGCTTTGGCGTGGCTTCCAGCCTCTTAGGATACATACAGCATTTAAACAGCAATAAAGAACTACAAGATCAAGAAGAAATAAAAAGGCGTTGGAGGCAGTACACAAGAGAGTTATAAAAAAGAGATGAAGGAATGAATGACGCATGGAACGAAGAACCATATGAAGATGAACCCCAAATACTAAAAAGCCAAGTGGAAGCTGCAACAAGGGAAAATAGTAAAAACAAATCTCCAGGAACAGACAATATTCCAATTGAACTGCTATTGTGGACACAGACAGAAGCAACTTTAGTGCTAACTAACATATAAAAAGTATGGATAACAAAACAGTGGGCAACAGATTAGAAATGGTCAATACCATATATATCCCCATCCACAAAACAGGAGACAAAAAGACTGCAGCAACTATAGGACTGTAGCATTAATTGTGCAACATAGACTCCAACCATACATGAAGAGAGAAATCCCAGAGGTCCAAGCAGGGTTCAGGAAAGGAAGAGGGATCACAAATATGCAGTGGCAAATGCAGTGCACCAGGGAATCCCAAAAGAAAATCAACATGTGCTTTATAGTCTACATACAGCAAAGCATTTGACTGTATAGATCATGAAAAGCTATGGATGGTTCTAAGGGTCATGGGAGTGCTACTACATTTGATAGTTTTGATAGGAAATCTTAAATAACTTCAGTATGATTTGTTTATGCTGCTTCTGAGGAATGTTTGAAAAAGACAAAATAATCACTCTGCTAGAAAACCAATGATTTGCTTGTAAACATGGCCATATTCTGGCACACAACGATAGTGTAATCTTGTGTATGTTTCCTCATAACTAAATGCCACAGCCTTCAGTGGTCCTTACTTAGTCCTTGATAAATGTGTTTAGGATTGCAGCCCAACGCAACTTCAGAATGATTGAAAGTATATTAAAAAACCCTGGTCTGCAGAATCATAGTCCAGGGCTCAAACCACTACGCTAAACTGCTCTTAAGGCTTGTATTGTATGGTTTAGAGAGACAGCATGATGTACGCGGTTTGAATGCTGAATTTGGAAACCGGGGGTTGTTGCTGTGTACCTCCAAGTTGTTACTGACTTATGACAACCCCAAAGTGATCATATTACAGGGTTTTTTTTGGCAAAAGTCTTCAGAGAGGTTTTGCCATTGCTACCCTCTGAGCCTGAGAGATTG
>NW_024808435.1:0-3363 GCF_019175285.1 Sceloporus undulatus | reverse complement strand
CCGGTTATGGCATCCCTATTTGAGGGTAGATTGCCTATGAAGGAGCAGTGAAGGAGACAGGCCTACTGCACCTCCTCACTCTGCCATCACCTCCACTGACTCCCAAGGCTGTTCCTGATTGGCCGAGATCGCCCCCACTCTCATTGTAGGGAAAATAATTTAAATTTAAACAGCACAGAGACGCAGCTTTTGTTTCCAATGTGGAATTTTACTTCCTAAATATGTCATGGCTTATGTAGCTGCTGCAGAATGCTATTGTACCTCTGGCACTGTTTTCAGGATAGCTTTGGCTGCTCTGACTCTATGGGCCACTGGACTTCAGCCATAGTAGTGGCCTTAGAATTATGTGACACTGGGCAGGAAATTAGCAGAGGAAACTTCTTTTCTTAGAAGCTAACTGGAAATAAAAATTTGCTAGTTTTATTTTCGAGGTAAGAATAATTACAACAACATTGTAAGAAGAATTTGTCAGCAATCTGACTTGTAAACATGTATTGTATTAATTCTTCTCCATACCTCCAGCAAAAAGGATAGTTGTGCTTGAAACTGCTGGTATGGACCAGTCTTCCTTGCTCTTTTAGAGCCTTGATAATGTTCTTATCTGCATCCTAAGAAAAGCAAAATATGTTTTTAACACAGTGTTTTAAGACATAAGGATTTTTTCCCTGTGGAAGTATTAATATAAAAAGATTTTTTTATATTAATATAAAAAATGAAAGCCTTCGACTTTACAATATAAAAAGAGCAGCTTTCAAGCAGCCAGCTATTACATGGGTTTGAGATATCTGTTACTAAAAAGGAATATAATCAAACCCTGCAGGTGCCATTTTACAGCTGTGATGCAGGGTCCAAGAAGGAAAAAAAAATCAGTTTTATTTTACTCCAACCCATTCTTTCAGGCAAGACAAGTGGTTTCTAAAGCTACTGTTGGTTAGCAGAAAGATCTGCTAGTTGCTCTCAAAAGGAGGGAACTTAAAAGCCTCATCATTCCAACTGGAAGCAAAGGCTTGAGTTCTAAATAACTTACCACCTTCAGGACAGTGCTTTGCTACCTCCCCTTTTCTGCTCCATGACTTTCAAGACTGCCCAGAAACTGCACCTGAGTTTTTTTGCACACTCTGCCTCATCATGTAATATGACCCAAAGGGTTACATGCACAAAATTAGGACATGCACAATAACCAGCCTTGAATGAAAATGCATGCTTTCCCTTTGCCAAAATGAGCTAAACCATTGCATAGACTAGTCTAATACTGTAGCTGTCTTTTAAAAAAGAAAAAAACTTGATTTTCAAATACAGCCAAAAACTCAGGCAATAAAAATGAAACCCATTAAATAACAATATAATACAATGGTTAATCAAATGCAAAATGAAAAAAGAAACTCACTAATTACAGTCAATATCATAGTTGGGCTTGTACCTGTCCTGAGCAATCTATTGGCAGAGGCACACAAGGATGCTGAATGCTTAGAAACTGTCCAGAATGAAGCCCAACTTCAATTAAGCTAACAGGAAGAAGGTTGGGGTTCCTTATTTCAACATGAAACTATTCAGCTCCATTTCCATGCCACCATTTAGGGACTCTTTAGTCGTCCAAGAATGACTTTTGTTACAATTTCATTGTAGGTGTAACATATGCCTGACCTTCCTGAGGCAGATTGATTAGCAAGCACTTTAACGTTTGTGTAATTATATCACTGTAAAGTAGGTGTCAAATTAATTTTATGTTCTGAAAATGGCAATCAGTGTGGACATTAACAGTGTAAAAGAGGACATAAATTTCTAACTGAGATCCTCCATGTTTTTGAGAAGAGAAGGGAAAAAAAAGGAGACAGTGAGTTTGAAAAGAACAACAGTGAATTCCCCAAAGTTGAAAGCAACCTGGTGCAGATGAAACAAAACACATACATTTCAATTTCTGATATTATTTCAAGCAAATTTTCTCAAGACAACCTACCTTCACGTACTGTCCAGCAAAGTCAGCCACTTCTGCTGTGAAACAGCCTGAGGCATCAACAGGACAAACTGGCACAGAATCTTTCTGAATAATATTAAAATCCATGCAGACTCTGTAGTCATCCTGTAAGAGAGATAAAAACAATATGACTTCCTATAAGAGACAGCAGAGTGGGATGACTTCAATGCTCAGCCTCTAATTCCTATACAGCATTATGGAGTTCAAAACTCTACACAGACCTTCAGTGCTCTGCTTCTGAAGCTTCATCACCAGTAAATGCTACTTTCAAGCTCAGAAATGTTTTCCTTCTTTGAAAGAAATAAAACAGTTCATTGCTTGTTATGAAGGCAATTCTCAAAGATTTATTTTCACACCGGTGGGTAGTTCAGATGTGTTCATCATTTTATGTCTGTAATATCAAATGGGGACTCACACATATGAACAAGTAGGTAAAGGGATCTTGCAGCACTCTTGAGACTAATTGTGCAAAGAAATTGTAGCATAAGCTTTTGTAGACTTGGGGGCTGTGCAGGCCACCCATTTTACAGCCACATCGGGGCTGCAGCAACCACATGCTGCAGCTCCAATCTGGCCTTTGCAGGGTGCAAAAGGGAGCTGCAAATAGTGTGCTCCTTCAGTGCTTTGTCAGCATTCCTCCCAGTGAGCATCACCCCTCACCCCATCTCTTCCACTGAGTTAAAGGGACACAGGTGAACACCAAAGCCCGTTACTGGCAAAAGGCAGATGTTTGGGAAGCAATGGTGTCATCTCCTACCTTAGGGTATCACCTGATGCAGCCCACATCCTGTAGCATTGCCCCTTCCAGACACTCTTAGTCAACCTCAAAACTATGTGCTCCTTCCTCCCTTTTACATTTTCAGCATTGTGTATCATGGACTGAACACTGTGAAAATTCTTCACAAAACTACTACTTCTTGTCTTAAGTATTTCATGAAGTAGCCTGAACTGAACTATAGTTCTTCGGGTATTATGACAAAATGGATTTTGACATCAAGTGGACAAATTTAGAGAGATATACATATTGCTTTCTCCTTTGGGAAAAGATGTAAGATGTTTTGCTAGACAAAGTTCCCAAGTATACCTGCTTGTTGTTGTTTCTGTATTACATGTACTAGGAATGAATGTAATTGTGCAAATAAAAAAGTGTATTTTTTCACTTAAAGATATTTGTGTAATACAACTCTTCTTAATAGAAAAAGATTTCTGAATCAAGAATCAAGACAAAATAGAATTTTATTCTATATAAAAACAGCTTTAAACTTACAGCGCCAAAGTAAGGAGCTTGATGTACAACCCCTGTACCTTCTTCTTCTTTCACATAGTTATCAGTCACTACTGTAAAAGCACCATTTTCTTTGCACTGAAACAGAGGATATATAAAAAAA
>NW_024808434.1:0-3363 GCF_019175285.1 Sceloporus undulatus | reverse complement strand
CTGTGTGATGTTAAGCTGAGGGAAATGGATGAATTTAGTAAGATCTCAACTTTCTCTTCACAGCTCTAGCCCCTTCTTTTTCTAATACTGCTTATTCATTTTGGATGAAATTATTAAAATTATATATATTGAGGGACAGAAGTACATGTCAAAAAGATTTAGCAAGGAGCCAACAAATGCATGTATTTATGGAGATTGAAGAACTTTGGAGCTCATTAAAATTTCCTACGCATCCCTGCTTGAAAGTGTGACATCTGCAAACACTCCTTCTAAGTCAGCAAAAGCATCAGTGTTGTTAATGATCCTACACACAGAGAGACCCGGTGGAAAGGGACATGGCCACCATGCTGTTTCAATACAGGAAGAACGACTGAACTTTTGAAGAGGTTGAAAGCACATCACAGATTCCAGGAAATGTGTAAGGAAAAGGGCTGTAAGAAACAGTTGGTTGTCTTTCATCCTGGTCTGATCATGGATGTGAAAATGGACCCCTGAAGAGAACTACCAGATCTCCTTCCTATTTGAGTGTTAACAACTTCTGGGCTATCTCCAAAGAAACCAAGAGAAGCCTTGTTTGTGCTGTTGCATATGCTGTTCTTATGATTGTTTCTTCGCTTTTACATCGTTAAAGAGCACAACAGGAACCCAGTGGATCAGGCCAAAGTGAGAACACTTCCAAAAGCAGGATGGGATGGCTCTTTCAAGCCACAGGGCTGGACTCTAAAGGTTTTCAGAGGCCACATTCCAGTGGTCGGTGGGATGAAAACAAACTGTGGGACCACCACATTTTATCTTAGCTTTTAAGATCAGTAACAAAGCATTAGGAGAAACAATGCAACCTTTTAAAATGAGGAGAAAACCTGTATAAAAGCTGGGAAACCATCAACTATGGTGATCCTGAGGGCCTAGCTACCTGGAGACCCCTGGAGGACCAGATTCGATCCCAGGACTGATGATATTTCTTATAGCTGCAATGGGATTCCTCAACTCATACCATTATTTATTTTCTGTAATGTGATGTAATTTCAGCCTCTTCACAAGTTTAGCTGTTGCACACAAATAGCTCCTTGCATAAAAAATCAAAACAATTGCGCAACTAGTCTATCTTTCTGTTGATAGGTTTTTTTAAAAAATTAAAACAAAAAAGAGGAATTGAAAACATGGGAGTGTCACCAGTGGATGACAACAACATCTGGACTTGGCTGCAACACTTTTCTTCTAATAACAGCAGTCAGCAAAATGTGCTTGAAAAATCACGGGCAGTTTGGGAAAATAATGATAAATTCTTTGGTGTATTCCAGAACCAGATGGGTTACTTGCAAAACTCACTGAGATCTATAGGACTCCAAGTCCCTCATGGAATAAGTTCCTCTTTAAAAATGAACATGGAAAAAAAACCCATATGCTCCTATTCAGTTAACAAAATGGAAAATGAATAACCCACCCATTTTTGATAATATATGCAGCTAAGATGTAGGGAATGTGGAAATGCAAGCTTTCTGAAGAATCACAAAAGCAGTTTTAATGCTTCAATAAAATAAGTGCCTACTCTGTTGCCATCGATTCCCTACGCTTACCCCTGAATGTGAACGATTGTGTTTAAAATGTTTGTGATTGCACGGTTTTATTATGGGATTTTATCTATTTTATGCAATGTTTTTTAATGGTTTTTTTAATTGTTTGTACACCGCTTTGACCTGCAGAAAAGCGGTATATAAATAAAATTTATTAAAATGATCTCATTTTTGGTTTAGCATTCTCATTCTCTTACCACCACTCCACTTCCATGCAGAATCTTTATCAGATACTTTCAGGCTTCATAGTAGGTATATTCTTAAAGTTTTTTTTTTGTGTGTGTATGTTATGAATAACAAGGGGTCTATTCTTTTCTCTGTAGATACAGTTTTGGAATCAAAATGATCTGTAATAACATTAGTGCCATTTAAAAATATTGCACTTTTGCTCCAGGGCAAAAATGAAATTATTTTTCTAAAAAAGAAGTAAAAAATTATCTGGATATAAAGGAAGGGACATTATACATACATACATACATACATACATAAAATCACTGAAATTGCATGGAGATCAAGCATGCATGCTATGCAACAGCAGCCCACTCAACTTGCCAGGTGCCTCAGCTGCACTCTGAAGTCTACCTGGAGGGAATGGCATGGAATTGTAAATTGTAATTCCATTAAAAGTCAGCAAAATCATCCTAAGCAGCAAAGTCATTTAAAAAGCTACAAAGGCAACATGGAAAACATTAGAATTCAAATGGTCTGGCAATGACACGGGCTGCATCTGCACTGCAGATATAATGCAGTTTGACACCACTTTAACTGCCATAGAATTCTGAGATTTGTAGTTCTGTTTTCAGCCTCTGTAAGGGAGCTTTAGTACCATGACAAACTACAAATCCCAGGATTCCACAGAATGGAGCCATGTCAGTTAAAGTGGTATCAGACTTCATTAATTCTGCAGTGTATATACAGCTCTTGTCCATATCCTCAAGAGAATAGGAAGTAATGTGAAAACAACACAGGGTTCCATTTAGCCTGGTCCAGTTATGAAGTTACAGCATGAGCGACACATTAAGCAGCATGAAGGCAAACAACTGCATCCTCCGATTTAGCAAAATGGCTGCTGCTACTGACAACCCAGTGGAGACCTCAATGAATGTATTTACTAGGTGAAAAATCTGTCCCTGGAGAGAAGTTCTTTTTCTTGTTGATGATGCAGGATGAGTGATGGTTATTGAGAAGAAGGATACAGCTGTGTCATTATGCTTCCAGATGGTCCTCAGGAGATGACAGAAAGAAGCATCTCCTCCTTCCTACTGCATGCAGCCCACTTCTGTCAATTGATCAACAAAAATTTGAAGAGCCTGGCAAAATACTTGGCGGTTTGGGTTTGCTTACTTGCACTCCTCAGAGGTGGGCCACAATTCAATCCATGAGTGGCTAGTAAGTACATAAGCCATTCTAAAAAACAGATTGAGCAGAAATTAGGTTTTCAGTATACTATATACTACATTACTACTACTACTACTATTACTACTACTACATTATTGTTGTTGTATGCACTCAAGTTTTCGAGTTATGGCAACCTATCATACAGGTTTCTTGACAAAATTCGTTCAGAGGGGGGTTACCTTTGACTTCTTCTGAAGCTGAGAGAGAATGACTTGCCCAAAGCCACCCAGCAGGTTTCCATGGCTGAGCAGGGATTTGAACCCTAGTTCAACACTCAAACCACTACATCATGGTGACTCTTATGAGTCCACCATCACCCACAATTGTGGTGAGACAAAAGGCTGGTGTGATGAAGTCCTAGGATAATCAAACAATCCTGGCCTGGATTAAA
>NW_024808433.1:0-3363 GCF_019175285.1 Sceloporus undulatus | reverse complement strand
ATCACACAGAACCACACTAATTTTTAGTCTACAGTGGACCCTTGTTTCGCTCCAGGCCCCCACTTATTAAATTATTTTTGAATATTTTCAAGATGTGGATGGTTGAATCTATGGATAAAAAGTCTGCAGATACAATTTAATTTCCTTCAGGGCTTAACAAATAATCTAAAAAATTATTTATAGTTGGCCTTCCACAGATTCTGCTTCAAAATATTTTTTTTAAAATCCCAAAAAACCAAACCTTGATTTCACCATTTTATATAAGGGATACCGATTTACTACACCATTATGTATAATAGGACCTGAGCATCCATGGATTTTGGTATCTATGGGGTGTGTGTGTGTGTGTGTGTCTTTGAACCAAAGCCCAATGGATATCAAAGGCCCATTGTATTTATTGAATTTATACCCTGCCTTTCTCTCAACATAGGATCCAAGTCAGCATACAACATTTTAAAAGCACGATACAATTTAAAAAAATCTGTGAACACAAAAGTTAAAACAGAATTAAACTAAACTTCTATTTAAAAACACAAGTCAAAATCAGCATTAAAAACAAGTTAAAACTGCATTAAAAGATACTTAAAACATAATAAAAACACAATCCCCCTTATGAAAAACTTTATCTGCAACATACAATAAAAAGTAAAAGCTTTCTTAAATGAAAAGACCTTTTCCTGATGGTGGAAAGAAAGCGGAGAGGGGCCAACTGGACCTCCTGGAGAAGGGAGTTCTATATTTTGGGAGCAGCCATCAAGAAGACTCTCTCTTATGTGCTCACCAGATGTCCCTGGAATGGTGGTGAGACTGAAAGAAAGCCTTCCCCGGCATATCCGAGAGCATAGGCAGGCTCATATAGAGAGATACAGCTTTTCAAATAGTCTGGGCCCAAGCGATATAGGGATTTAAAGGTCATAGCCAGCACTTTGAAATCTGCTCAGAAATGTACTAGCAGACAGTGGAGTTGTTTAAGCAAGAGGCTTATATAATCCCTGCTCATGTCAGCAATGTGGCCACAAAATTTTGGACCTGCTTGAGTCCCTGCACAGTTTCCAAAGGCAGCACCACTTAAAAGTGTGTTACAGTAATTCAAACTGGATATAATCGCAGCACGTGTCACCATTGCCAGATCTGATGTGTCAAGGAATGGGTGTAGTGGGTGCACCAGTTTTAGCTGTGCAAATGCAGTCTGGGCCAACAATGAAATCTGGGCATCCAGGCTCAGATCTGAGTCCAGGAAGATGCCCAAATTGCAAACCTGAGATTTCAGGGGATTGCAACTCCATCTAACACAGGCTAAATCCCTTCCTACTCCCTGATCTGTCTTTCAGCTGATCAGTCAATAATCATTGATTAGACCGTAGGTCATTTCAAAATACCATAATATAAAATAGAAAAACAAAATAAAATTCTATATAAAACTCTGTGTAAATCTCTAAATAAGAGTAATATAAGAGAACATGAGAGTAAAATATTTTAAAATAAGTATCAAATGCTGCAGAAATATTGATAAAAGCCACATAAAGATGTTTCCCTTTGTTGGTATATTTAGCAATCATGTGATCTGTCTTTCAGCTGACCAGGAAACCTCTGTCATGTCTGGATTAAGTTTCAGTTTGTTTGCCCTCATCTAGTTTATTACCAAGAACAGACACTGGTTTAATACAGGGACTAGACAAAAGCAATTAGTTTCAGTTGTATCGTTCCAAACTACTAAAAAAGTTAGTTAGCTTTGTGGTTTTTGAAAAGTAATGCTTCACTCTTCTGTTTCTTGAAAGAACCAGAACAGGCAGGTTTTTAAAATCCCCTGAATACTACGAGCCCCTGGCCTGTGATATAAAACTTTTTCTTCTGTTCACCTCCTTGTTGTCTCAACACCCACAATAAAGCACAGTCCAATGCTTGTAGCATGTGATAAAATTATTCTCCGTCGTTCTAGAAAGCAAATACAGTGGTACCTCGGGATACGAAATACCCAGGTTACGAAATTTCCGGGATACGAAAAAATCCCATTGGAAATAATTGTTCCGGGTTACGAATTTATTTCGGGTTACGAAAAAATTTTTTGGTGCTTTTCGGCGCTTTTTCGCACGAAACGCGGCTTTTCCCCATTAGCGCCTATGGCAATTCGGCTTACGAAGGCTTTTCGGGTTACGAAAGCGGCCGCGGAACGAATTAATTTCGTAACCCGAGGGAGCAGTGTACACCTTATAACTATGAAAAGTAACCCAAAAGGTACAGTTACACCTCAAAAGGTGTAATCCTTGTTGATCTCTTTCAATCTGGTTTCTGCCTGCAGATGACCTTTTACGGGCCAAGGCTAATGGCCTTTACTCTGTTCTCATTCTTCTAGATTTGTCTGTGGCCTTTGACACTGTTGATCACAATCTTCTAGTTGACATACTTTCTGACCTTGGGTTCTCAGACTCTATTCTTGACTGGTTTAGATCTTATTTGTCCGATAGATCTTTTGCAATGATCAAGGGTGGTCAGACTTCATCCTCTGTTCCCTTATCTGTTGGAGTTCCCCAGGGCTCTGTTTTCGGTCCCTTTTTGTTTTCTCTCTACACATTGTCCCTAGGAAAACTCATTAGTTCTTTTGGCTTTTCCTATCATTTGTATGCAGATGACACTCAGCTGTATCTTTCCACCCCTGACCTTTTTGCAGGTCTTGAACAGCAAGTTTCATCTTGTCTTACAGCTGTCTCTGAGTGGATGCAGCATCGCCACTTGAAGCTCAATATGTCCAAAACAGAGCTTCTTGTTTTTCCATCTAAGTCAATACTCAAGGCTCCTGCTGCCAAGGGCACTCCTTCTGCTGAGGTTCTGCAATCTCCCGCTGTGGAGAAACGCAAACCGGAGGACCAGGGATGTGGGCAAGTTCCCTCCCCTAAATGGAAAAAATACTTCAATACTCCTTTTCTGTTTCTGTTGATGATATTTCTGTTCGACTAGTTCAGGAAGCCCGTAGTCTTGATTTTATTTTTGATTCCTCTCTGTTGTGTATCCCCCAAATCCAGACCACAGCTAAGGCATGTACAGTGGTACCCCGGGTTACGAAATTAATTCGTTCCGCGGTTAATTTCGTAACCCGAAATACCTTCGTAAGCCGAATTCCCATAGGCGCTAATGGAAAAATAGCTCTCTGCTGCCCTCCGGTGGCGGAAAATAGCGGCGCGGTTTTTTCGTAACCCGAAGAAACCTTCGTAAGCCGAAGCAATAAATCCCTATGGGATTTTTTCGTATCCCGAAAAATTCGTAACCCGGCGCATTCGTATCCCGGGGTACCACTGTATATTCTTTTTATACAATATTACCAAAATCTGACCATTTCTCTCAGCCTCTACTACCAAGATTCTGGTC
>NW_024808432.1:2475-3363 GCF_019175285.1 Sceloporus undulatus | reverse complement strand
ACTCCATATAGTGGAGTTTGGACCACTGGGAAATTTTGAGAGCTGTAATCCAACTCTCCAAGTTCTAGTTTGTTCTAGCGAAGCCCCTTGGGACTGTTCCATCTGTGCGCAACTGCGCCTTCCAAGGGGATGCCACTGGACTCTCCATCTCAGCGCCGCAAGCCCAGCCTGAGAGGGAAGCCGAAGAACACCTGGGGCAGCAAGGAGGGGCGTGCCTGTGGCAGGGGCACTCCATAAAACCCAGCCTCCTGGGGACCTCCTCGTCCCGCCCCCGTTTGAGGCTCCCTCCCTCCGGACTGTGTGTGTTTGTTGGTGCTGCTGCCGTGGTGCCGCTGCTGTTCCAGCGAAGCCCTTTGGGACTGTTCCATCTGTGCGCAACTGCGCCTTCCAAGGGGGCGCCGCTGGACTCTCCATCTCAGCGCCGCAAGCCCAGCCTGAGAGGGAAGCTGAAGAACACCTGGGGCAGCGAGGAGGGGCGTGCCTGTGGCAGAGGCACTCCATAAAACCCGGCCTCCTGGGGACCTCCTCGTCCCACCCCCATTTGAGGCTCCCTCCCTCCAGACTGTGTGTGTTTGTTGGCGCTGCTGCCGCGGCTACTGTTCCAGCGAAGCCCCTTGGGACTGTTCCATCTGTGTGCAACTGCTCCTTCCAAGGGGACGCCGCTGGACTCTCCATCTCAGCGCTGCAACTACGCAGTCAGGGGGTGGGATCTTGCTAGCTGTGTTGCAGCAGATGGATGACCCTGGTGGCGCAGTGGGTAAATGCCTGTACTGCAGCCATTCACTCGAAACCACAAGGTTGCGAGTTCAAGACCAGCAAAAGGGCCCAAGCTCAACTCAGGCTTGCATCCTTCCGAGGTCGCTAAAATGAGTACCCAGACTGTGGGGG
>NW_024808432.1:0-2375 GCF_019175285.1 Sceloporus undulatus | reverse complement strand
ATAAAACAAATTATTATTATTATTATTATTATTATTATTATTATTATTATTATTATTATTATGACTTGTGTGGTAGTCATCCTCTGCTGCATTGTTGTTGCTTTGTTGAGGGGAGATTATATGAACATGGGGTGTGCACAGCTTGGGGAGGTAACGGGTAATGGTGTTGATTTGAGCGGAGCTCCTATTGGAGTAGTGTGGGGCAGGGGGAGATATAGCAGTAGGAGAGTGGAGTCATATCGGAAGGGAAGGCGAGATTGATGCGTAATATCTATCTCTCCTTCCATCCACTCACCTAACCAAAGAGATCTGAGGGTCAGTCCAACTATACCACAAACCTTTCTGCTCCTGTCCAGTGCCAGGTCTGTAAGGAATAAGTCCCACATCATATATGACCTGATAGAGGATGAATGCTGCGACCTGGCTTGCATTACTGAGACCTGGCTTGGGCCTGAGAGTGAAGCGGTGTGGGCACAGGCCCTTCCGGCCAGGTACTCAGTCAAGGACCAGACCAGGTTAGGTGGGTGGGTGGGGGGTGTTGCCTTGATCCATAAGAACACCCTTTCCTTGACCAGGAACTATGTCCGACAAACTGACTATATCGAATGTATTTACCTGACCCCAAAAGCCAGGGACAGTTTGGGGATTCTGTTGGTCTACCGGCCACCCCGTGCGCTAACAGACTCCCTGGCCGAGCTGACACAGCTGGTCTCGGAGCTGGTGCTGGAGTCCCCTAGGCTTCTTGTCCTGGGGGACCTCAACATCCCCTTCGAGGCCAGCCAAGGTCCAACTGGTGCAGCTTGGGAGTTCATGGCTACCATGACTGCTACGGACCTGTCCCAACTGGTCTTAGGGCCTACGCACTCAGCTGGTAATACGCTCGATGTCGTCTTTTGTACGGACATGGAGATTCCGTGGGCGGAGGTAACCAATGTCTCCGGCTTGTCATGGACGGATCATTTTCTGGTTGAGGCTAAATTCAAAGCATCTACCCAAATCCCTCCCGGGGGTGGCGGACCTATTAGGATGGTCCACCCTCGAAGGCTGATGGAACCCAAAAGGTTCCAAGAAGCCCTAGAGGGGTATATGGTTGGAACTGACGGCGATTCTGTATCGCTCCCAAGCGTCCTTTCAGGCCTGCTTCCAAAAAACAACCCTGGTATACGGAAGATCTCAGGAAAAGGAAGCGGGTTCTGCAACTACTAGAGCGCAACTGGTGAAGACACCAGCATTTAGCCGACAAGGCACTCCTAGAGTCCCACTTGAAGGCCTACGGAGTGGCAATAAGTGCAGCAAAGCATTCGTTCTATGCTGCACGTATTGCGTCCGCGGAGTCGCGTCCGGCAGAGCTGTTCAGGGTAGTGAGGGAGCTTACCCAACTGCCCCCCTCCCTGAACCTTATTTTGGAACCATCTAAAGCCTGCTGCGATGAGTTTAACAACTTCTTCGCGGATAAATCTCTCGGATAAGGGCTGATCTCGACGCCAGTATTTCTTCAGAATCCAGAGTAGAGGTCTCCAGAGCTTCTGTGAACTTTGTTATACTGGATCATTTTGAGTCTGTGAGTACTGAGGAAGTGGACAAGATTCTTGGAAGTGTTAGGAAGACGACATGCTCTCTCGATCCCTGTCCTTCATGGCTGGCAGCTCAGGGGGGAACGGCTGTAACTAGTATGCTACGCCGTATAATTAATTCATCTTTCAAAGAAGGGCGGTTTCCATCTAGTCTAAAATTGGCCACTGTAAAACCTTTGTTAAAAAAGCCCTCCCTAGACCCCTTGATTCAAAATAATTATCAGCCTGTTTCGCTGCTGCCTTTTTTAGGGAAGGTGATCGAGAGGGCAGTTGCCTTCCAGCTTCAAGTGATCTTGGATGAAACGGATTTTCTAGACCCATTTCAAACTGGCTTCCAGGCAGGCTATGGAGTTGAGACTGCCATGGTCGCGCTGGTCGATGATCTCCGTCTAGGCATGGACAGGGGTAGCGTGTCCCTGTTAGTGCTTTCGATGCCATTGACCATGGTATCCTTCTGGAACGCCTGAGGGAGTTAGGTATTGGGGGCACTGCACTCCAGTGGTTCCGTTCCTACCTCTCAGGCAGATTCCAGATGGTGCAGCTGGGGGACGTGTGCTCCGACAAGAGGGCGCTTACATTCTGTCCCCCATGCTATTTAACATTTACATGAAACCGCTGGGAGAGACCATCCGGAGACACGGGGCGTGGTGTTATCAATACGCTGATGACACTCAAATCTGTTTCTCTGTGTCTCCGACTGATGCAGTGACTAGGGATGGCATCTCTCCTCTAAATGCCTGTCTGGAGTCGGTAATGGGCTGGATGAGGGAAAACAGACTCAGCTTGAATCCAGAGAAAACG
>NW_024808431.1:0-3363 GCF_019175285.1 Sceloporus undulatus | reverse complement strand
GGACTGGAATGGGGTTATAAACCCAGAAATAGATAGAAAAGCTGCTTCAAAAAAGAAGAAAAGCCAAGGTAAATTACCACAATCCTTCTTTAACCTAATGAAGAATTTAGATCTAATAGATGTATGGAGATTTTTGTACAAAAATGCGAGAGATTACACCTTCTTTTCAGAAGTTCATAAATCATTCTCGAGAATAGATTTTTTCTTAGTTGCAAAAAGTTTGTGTAACGATATTATTAAAATGGACATTCTTCCCAGGTCATTGTCTGATCATAACCCAGTTTCATTGAAACTAAAGGTAAAAGGAAAATTGGACTGGAATTGGCGCTTGGATGATAAGCTTTTGTGCAGTCCTGAAATATTGGAAAAGGCCAAACAGAGACTCAAATTTTTCTTTGAAGAAAACCTAAATAAAGGCACTGACAAGGTAACGGTTTGGGAAGCTTCCAAACCAGTTATGAGAGGCTTCTTTATCCAACAGAGCTGTGAATTGAAAAAGAAGCGGAAAGAAAAAATAAATAAAATAACAGGTGAGATAAAAGAAAAAGAGATTAAACTGCAAAAAGATACATCCAACTCTAAACTCCAGAAAGAAATCCAAGCCTTACAAAGACAACTCTCTAATATGTTAAATGAAGAAATAGAAAGAAAGCTGAGGTATGTCAAGGCACGCTCATTTCAACATGCCAATAAAATTGGTAAATGGCTGGCATACAAATTGAGAGAAAAAAGAGAAAAAAGATTGATAACTAAAATCCAAGACAGGGGAAAGACCCTCACTGAACAGGATAAAATTACTAGGGCTTTCCAAAATTTCTATCAGAAATTATATAAAAAAGAGGATATCCAAATTGATGAAATACAAAAATATATTGAGTCATCTAGTATAATGAAAATAAGTCAAACACAAAGGGAGTCCCTGAACCAGCCAATCTCTACTGCGGAAATCAGGAAAGTCATTCAGAAAAGCAAACTAGAAAAGGCACCGGGCCCAGACGGCTTTACGGCAATATACTATAAAAAACTGCAAGATCAGTTAATATCACCTTTGAAAGATGTAATGAACTCTGTGAAAGAAGGGAATTTTCCTCCAACTTGGAGAGAAGCAATAATAACACTGATACCTAAAGAGGACAGAGATACAGAACAGATGAAAAACTATCGTCCAATATCCCTACTTAATAACGATTATAAGTTATTTGCCGGTATCCTAGCAGACAGACTAAAAAATATATTGACACTCATAGTTCATCAAGATCAAAGAGGGTTTATCCCTAAAAGACAATTAAAGGACAATATCAGACACATCCTGAACTTAATGGACTATCATCAATTCCACAATGAAAAGAAATTGGCTTTATTCTTTTTTGATATAGAAAAAGCCTTCGATACTGTAAATTGGAACTTAATGTTTAAGATCTTAGAAAAAATGGAGATGGGGGAGAAATTTATAGATTGGGTGGAAACAATTTACACAAAGCAAAGGGCTCAAGTTCTTATTAACTACTCGAAGACAAATAAGATCGAAATCTGTAAAGGGGTTAGACAGGGATGTCCACTGTCACCCTTACTTTTTATACTCACATTCGAGGGCTTACTGCAAAATTTAAGATTAAATACAAAAATAGAAGGTATAAAGATTAAAGGTACAGAATATAAAACTAAAGCCTTTGCAGATGATTTAATGGTGTCTATATCCAGACCCATTCAGGATAGTCCAGAATTAATGCACAATATTGAACAATTTGGAAAAATATCAGGATTAAAAATAAACAAAGAAAAAACATCTATTTTAACTAAAAATCTGAAAACAGATGAAATACATGAGCTGGAAAAAATAACAGGAATAAAAGTAAGGGAGAAAGTTAAATATTTAGGAATTAATATCACTAGTAAGAACTCAGAGTTGTTTGCTAATAATTATAAACCAGTATGGAACAACATCAAAAAATCCCTAAAAAACTGGAAAAATTTAAACCTCTCTTTCTTGGGAAAAATTGACACGGTGAAGATGAACATCCTCCCAAAGATAGCATTTTTATTCAATACCATTCCTATAATTAGGAATGACAGTCCATTTAGGCAATGGCAAAAAGATATTTCAGATTTTATCTGGAATGGGAAAAAACCAAGGATAAAAATAAAATATCTGCAGGATTGTAAAACAAAAGGAGGAATGGCCTTGCCGGATCTAAAACTATATTATGAGGCCTCATGCTTAGTTTGGCTAAAAGACTGGATTTCTCTCTTAGATAAAGAATTATTAAAACTAGAGGGAGCAGATTTGAGATTCGGCTGGCATGCATACTTATTTTACGATAAACAAAAAGTAAATCAAGACTTTAATAACTATTTCGTACGACATTCATTAATTAGAATATGGAAAAAATATAAAAAAAGAATTTGCCCAAAAATTCCATTATGGGCTTCCCCTCATGAGGCATTGTACAATACTAATTTAAGAGAGGGGGAGAGATGGATAAAATATGAAGATATCTTACATTGCAACGGAACAACGTACACATTAAAGACTTTAGAAGAAATCAAAGATCAAGGTATAAACTGTGGATGGTTCTTATATAGACAACTGAAAGAGAGATATTGTGTAGATAAAAAACAAACAGAAATAGGAAAGAATGATACCCAGATAGAAAAAGAAATTTTGTCAAATAAAGAGCGACCAATATCCAGAATTTATAAATCTCTGTTAGAAATGACCATGGAGGAGGAGGTAGTGAAAGAGAATATGGTGAAGTGGTCACAAAATTTTGGGTATTGTATAGATTTAGATCAATGGGATATGCTGTGGAATAAGAGAATGAAATATACAAAATGTCAAAGCTTAAAGGAGAGTTACTATAAGATCATCTACCGATGGTACCTAACCCCATACAAATTATGTAAAATGTATAAGAATTATGACTCCAACTGTTGGAAATGTAAAAAACATAAAGGCACTCTTTATCACATGTGGTGGACATGTGATAAAGCAGTGAAATTTTGGAAACAAATTCAATGTGAAATTAAAAAGATAATTGGGGGAAATGTAGAATTTAAACCAGAAGTCTTTTTGTTAAATATGTTAAATGTAAATATGGAAAACAAATGGGGCAAACTCATGTTTTATATGTTATCAGCTGCCAGAACAAGATATGCACAACTATGGAAGAAAGAAGAAACCCCAAATATGGAAACTTGGATTAATAAACTGCTGGACCTGCTTGAAATGGACAAAATGTCAAGAAGTTTGGATTATGAAATGACAGACAGCTACAGGAAAGACTGGAACACATTTATAGAGTATTATCGACGAAATTGGGCAAATAGAACTATGTTTAATATAGATGTGGGGTGTTAATCGAC
>NW_024808430.1:3060-3363 GCF_019175285.1 Sceloporus undulatus | reverse complement strand
CCCTGTTAAACCCTTAAAAAGGTCTCCTAAATTTAGAGAGGTGCTGCTGCGGCCAGCCACTCACTGCTGCTACCAGCCACTCTGGGCTGCTACCAGTCACTCTCAGCTGTGGTCAGCCATCCACTGCAGCCAGTCATTCATTGCTGGTAGCCAAGAGCTAAGTCAGTTTTAAAGTCAGTCTCTCTCTGACTGGCCTGCTTAACCAGAATTGCAGACCCACACACACAAACTGGAAGACAGAACTTCTACATAAGGTGAGCATTTCCGTTAGACAAGCCTAATATCTATTCCACATTTACCACG
>NW_024808430.1:0-2960 GCF_019175285.1 Sceloporus undulatus | reverse complement strand
CTGAGGTGTGGTAACAGGCCTCCTCTCGTGACCTTGAGCTAATTAAATTCCCCATTGATAATTTGGTCACTGTTCACTGTTACAAGCCCCATAGAAACCTTAAAATAAGGCCTTTGGTTTATCTCTGTCCACCCCCATCCCTCAAAGCTCCCCCCTCCATAAATTCACAGTGAACTAAGACTTTCACTAAAATACTTGTACGCAGGAGCCTCAACCCCATCCCACTCTAAATCCCTTGAAATCAACAATCAACACATATGAGCAGCAGGGTGGATAGTTAGGAAACTTGTAGTATGCACAACATTTCCAAGAGAAGTAACGAAGCAGCATCAAAAAGAAAGAAGTCGAGGAAAGGACCACTGAGCTCCATGCAGGCAGGGAAAAGAAGGATGTGAAAAGAGAAGGGAAGGGAGGTGGGCTCAACTGGAACATTGTGGAAAGAAGTCCCTGGCAAGATGTCACCAAGGACAGGAGGCCCCAAAAGAAAGCAGAACATTCTGGAATGGATAGTGAGATATAGAGGTTTATCGCACCGGGGATAAAACGTTCCCCAATGCGTTACAATGAGCATGAGCGCGGACGCGCAGGGAGTGTGATGGGAACCCGATGGGGCCCAGAATGCAACTTTACCGCACAGGGAATGCTGCCGCTGCCGAACGTTCCCATTGCGTTCCCATCTGGTTTTGAAACAGTTCCCAGAAATGGTGCCCTCTGGAACCCGATGGGAACGTTCGGCAGCGGCAGAATTCCCTGTGCGGTAAAGTCGCGTTCGGGGCCCCATCGGGTTCCCATCACGCTCCGCTCACGCGTCCACGCTCGTGCTCATTGTAACGCATCAGGGAACATTTTATCCCCGGTGCGATAAACCTCATAGTGCGAATGCTATATTGAGTTTTGAATGAGGTTATATTCAAAGTTTCAGAAGGCTTTTGGCAAGACGTAACCATATGTTAGTGAACTCTTACAACATTGTAAGGATAATCCAGGAATAGGTTGGTTAATTGCAGTCATAGGCTCTTCCAGAAACTCAGTAGTAATTACAGGACATACGCCATCAAGAATAATTAACAAAATGCCTTCCAGCTGAGCTTGTTGCCTTTAGGGCTTTCTGTGGTCGTGACTTGCATCTGTCAAAGGCTACATCCTCAAACATACATTGTTTTAGCTAGGTATAGGCAATATTTTCCCTCCAGATATTATTGTATTTAAGCCCACACCAAGATAACCAGTGCTATGGAATGATCTTACTATCAATCATCTTCTCAGATGTCTTTGGCCATTGTTACGAGCTTTAAATTTGTTCTCAGACTCACATGAGCTAACAATTAGTAAAACAAACAAACAAACAAGTAAATAAATAAATAAAAATCTGAGATTCTTAGATGCTGATCTCCAGAGCTTTATTTCCTACTCAGGATCAGGAGCATGGCTGTTACAGAGACAATCACAGCGGTGTTGCCCATTTTGACAGCCTCACTTTGCTCATTTTGGCTCCTAGAGTTCAGGACTGACTTGCTCTTGGTACCATCGACCTCTTCTCAAGTGCCACATTTCAAATGAGTTCATTCTTTTCCTGTCAGTTTCCTTCACTCTTCAGCTTTCACAATCATACATAAAAATGAAGCTGAATACCAAAGATCATGTAGTGCGTGCATCACAGTTATATGAACATAGGAGCATGGCTAGAAATAGACAGTGAACCAATATTTCAGTGTTTTTTAATCAGGTCTGAATAGATTTTGCGCAAAATTCAGCATCTAAGAATCTCAGGGTTTTGTTTTGTTTTTTCGCTAATTGTTTGCCCTTGTGCAACTGAAAATAACTTCTAAAGTTCTGGACAATGTCCAAAGAACAACTGAAATTTAAAATAAGGAATAATTTAAACCATTTTAAAATATGAAGTCAAAGGCTTTCATGGTCAGCATCCAATGTTTTTTGTGGTTTTTTTGGGTTGTGTGGCCATGTTCTAGAAGAGTTTCTTCCTGACGTTTCACCAGCATCTGTGATTGGCATCTTCAGAGAATGCTTGCCACAGCCATCGATGCTGGCAAAATGGCAGGAAGAAACTTCTAGAACATGGCCACATAGCCCCAAAGACCCACAAAAAACCATCTTAAAATACATAATACAATATAAGAATTGCAATGTATCAAACATTTTAAATAATTAAAATATTTTAAACAAATCAGCCTTCAAAACATATTAATTCAACCATTCAAAATGCTCTTGACAAAATGGAAAAATATTTTGAAATGCAAACAAATGGATGGGCAACATATGAAATCTGGAATTTCTGAACTGACCAGAAGAATCCCTATGTAAATGCAATTGCATTACTAGTAACCCTAGAATAGTCAACTTGTCCTTGGCACATTTGGCAAATACAGGGATATGCAACTCCACATCCCACCTGTTCTTTCAAGATATTTCTTTTCATCAATCATATATTGGTGACATTTTTAATCATTTCTAGAACAGGAACATGAATAGATGAATACTTGGCTCAACACTATTCATACTAACATAACATTTTCAACTCATTTTGAAAAACATTAAGTACAGAGAAAGAATTACTATCTGTACAAACATGTTTTTACTAAGTGGAGAGACAGGAATTGACCTGAAAGACACAATGGGAAACAGAAGTGCAGAAGTGCTGAGATCCATTATCTGAAATGCTTGAGACGAGAAGTGTTTAGGTTTTCAGACTGTTTTGTATTTTGATATATTTTCATAAACAGAATGAGAAATCTTGGAGATAGTACCCAGTTCTAAACATGATATTAACTTATGTTTTGTATATATTTTATACATATAGTCTGAAAATGGATCTTGTAACACTTCTGAAAGTAACAGAAGGTGTACCAAACGTTTTCATAGATTGGGTCAACTTCCTCAGATGCATGGAGTCCATGCATCTGTGGAAGTCGATCTAAAGCTGATGCTGTCTCCTTTCACAC
>NW_024808429.1:0-3364 GCF_019175285.1 Sceloporus undulatus | reverse complement strand
TTTACCTTACTACTCGCTTGGCTTGTTATAGACTGAGGCCCAGGGGGGCTAGGTCCTCCCTATATAGGGGCCTGTCTTTTGTTTATTGTCCCTGCCTACAGGAGCAAATAGGGTGCTAGGACCCTCGTCTGCTGGAAATGAACGTATCACGGGACAGTGCCATCTTGGAAATGTTCTCCTTCTGCCCCAGGTTCCTATTTCCATTTATGGTGGAGTTGCCCAGAAATGAATACAGTTTTGAAAACGGAGTTAAAGATAGAATTGTTATTTACACCAGAGACGTTTCTGTTAGCAATGGCAGAGGAAAGAGTGAGGAAAACACAGAAACTTTGTTTTCTCTTTTCTATCATGTGCTAAAACAATTTTTGCACAAAAGTGGAAAACAGAGACAATTCCAAATATAAATCAATGTTTAACAAACGTTTATGAAATGGCACAATTAGACAAAATGACACGTTGGATGAGGGGAAAACAGAAGAATACAGTGTGCTCTCCTTATACGCGGATGGCAAACCCAGCCATTGTCCCCAATGGTGTCACACACGCACGCTGCCATTGGGGACAAAAGTCCCTCGCCTCCTCCCCTCCCTCCCTTCCCTCCCTGCTTAGTTACCTTTCGCTGCTGCTGTTGCTGCGGGAAAGGCTGAATGGTGGTGCTGGAGGCCTTGAAGGTCTCCGGCACGGGTGCAAACCTCCTCACTGCCGCTGCTGTAGTAAAAGCCAGGTGGCGGTGCTAGAGGCCAACCCTCGGCCTCCTCGCCACCACCACGGAAAGGCTGGATGGCGGTGTTGGAGGCCTCTTGGCCCCTGACACCACCGTCACCAGGTCTTTCCCATGAGGAGGGCAAGAAGCGCCAGAGGTCTTCACCCGGCCTTCTCACCACCTCCACCGCCACAGAGGCCTCCAGTACTGACACCTGGCTGGCGGCAGTGAAGAGGCCGAGGAGGCCGGGTGGCAGTGCTAGAGGCCTTGAAGGCTTCTGGCGCTTCTGCTTGTCCTCCTCACAGGAAAGGCCCGGTGGCGGTGGTGTCGGGAGCCAAAGTCCCATTAAATACAAGGGCATAGCAAAATGGTGTCCCTTATAAAAAATGGAAAATCAAGGTTTGACATTTGAAAATTATATTTTGAATATTTTCAAGCAGTGGAGGCTTGAATCCATGTATAAAAAATCCATGGATAAGAAGAGCCAATTGTAAAAGATATTAAGGTAAAGCAATACAAAATTTGTATTTGTATCAGTCCGGAGTGGATGTAATTTGTATGTTTTGTATTAATAAAGTATTTTTAATAAAAATTTAAAAAAAAGTAAAGCAATACAATTATAAGAGAGATGGAAAAGTGATCCTAGATCAAAGGAAGTCAAACCTTTTTGTTATGTGTATTTTACAAAAATGAAGGACATATAAGTTTTATTTCTCTTTGTATATGTCTGATGTTGGATGTTGATATGTGGAGATTTACGTTGAATTGAATGTCAACAAAAATATAATTGAAAAACTATTTGCATGAATGAAGAGTCCCATATTCTAAACAGAAGTAAATCAGAATGGGGAGATTATAAAATAAAGACTGCCATGGTCGCCTTAGTCGACGATCTCTATCTGGACATGGACAGGGGTAGCGTGTCCCTGTTAGTGCTCTTAGACATCTCAGCGTCTTTCAATACCATTGACTATGGTATCCTTCTGGAGCGCCTGAGGGAGTTGGGTATCAGGGGCACTGCGCTCCAGTGGTTCCGTTCCTACCTCTCGGGTAGATTCCAGATGGTGGAGCTGGGGGACTGTCACTCTGATAAGAGGCCCCTTACATCTGGTGTCCCTCAAGGAGCTATTCTGTCCCCCATGCTATTTAACATTTACATGAAACTGCTGGGAGAGATCATCTGGAGACATGGGGCGCAGTGTTATCAGTACGCTGATGACACCCAAATATGTTTCTCTGTCTCTGACTGATGCAGTGACCAGGGATGGCATCTATCCTCTAGATGCCTGTCTGGAGTCAGTAATGGGCTGGATGAGGACTGGATCAGAGAAAACAGAAGTGCTCGTGATAGGTTCCCTGGGCCCAGGAAGGGAGATTTGTCCACTGTCCTGAATGGGGTCACGCTTCCCCTGAAGGACTCTGTTCACAGTTTGGGGGTGCTCCTTGACTCGTCGCTCCATCTTACACATCAGGTGGATGCGACAGTCGGGAGCACCTGTTATCAGCTTTGGTTGATACGCCAGCTGGGCTGGGGGGACCTTGAAACGGTGGTACACACTCTGGTAACCGCTTGGTTGGATTTCTGTAATGTGCTCTACATGGGGCAACCCTTGTACCAAACCCGGAAGCTTCAATTAGTGCAGGACATGGCAGCCAGGTTGGTCACTGGATGTTCCAGGGCCAGTCATATAACACCAGTTCTGCACGATTTACACTGGCTGTCTATTCGCTTCTGGGCCCAATACAAGGTGTTGGTTATAACCTATAAAGCCCTAAATGGCTTGGGCCCAGGATACTTGGAGGACCGCCTCTCCCCATATAATCTGCCCCGCTCACTCAGGTCAGTCGGGAAGCAACTTCTGGGACTTCCATCCACTAAACATTCTGTGACTGCTAAGAGGGCGTTTTCAGTCTCTGCCCCGCAGTTATGGAACTCGCTCCCGATGAGCTCCGCTTGACCTCCTCCCTCGACCTCTTCAGGAAGAGACTCAAGACCTTTCTCTTTGAGTAAGCTTTCCCCCAACTGTTATAACACTCCTTCCCCCCCCCTCCTTTTTGCACATTCACTTTGGCTGGTTTTGTATGGTTTTAATTTCTGTGTTTTTAATTCTTGTTTTTAATTGCTTGAATTGTATCGTTTGTTGTTAAGATGTTGTAACCCGCCTTGATCTCAAGGAAAGGCGTGCTAGAAATAAACGATTTATTATTTATTATTAAGAAAGTAATTCAGTTTGATTCTGTGCTTGGCTCCTAATTAGTTCTCCTTTTTCCTGAAGCAGGTAATGAGCAGCAGAGAGGGAACTATGAGGAGCCACCTGCGACGTCTATGGAAATTGTGGCGCCTTCCATGGAAGAAGAGGAGTTCGGAAATGAGAAAGAACTGAAAAGGAAAAGGGGAAACCAAACGAAAAATGAGGAGAACAACTCCTCTGTCCCTCAGACTGCCAAGCTTTCTGAACCTCTCCCTTTAGGCTCAGATCAAGAAGAGTGTCCTCTCTGTGGGAGAATATGCAGATGTAAATCACAATTAAAGACACACTTCAGCATTCCTATGGGAGAGAGACCATACAAATGCATGGAATGTGGAAAGGGCTTCAGTCAGAGTGGACATCTCAGTTCCCATCAGAGGATCCACACAGGAGAGAAACCATATAAATGCAT
>NW_024808428.1:0-3364 GCF_019175285.1 Sceloporus undulatus | reverse complement strand
CTTACAACATGTTAAAAATAAAACAGACTAAAACATTAAAAACCATCTTGATTAGGTTACATGGGAGAAAAAACATATAAGTGTAAATATCAGGCCCAGTGTTGTGGCCAAGTGACCAGCATTTTATACCAACTGTAAAGACAGAGGTTGCAGGCTGAATATTGTAATGTTTTTAACATTATAAATTGTTTAATTGTTGGTGTTGCAGGTATCTGGTCACACCTTAGAGGACTCTGGGACAAAGAAACAATGGCTGCATTTCTGAAAGCTGTCTGTAATCCAGATCATTTCCTCCATCTCTGTATGACTGTCTCGCCATTTCGAATCACCTGCTTTTGCATTGGTTTGTGTAATTATGATTGCAGTTTTTGTAATTTTTCAGTTTAAGTGTTATGTCAAGTGTACCTGCTGATTCAAAATGATGGTATAATTTTTAATGGAGAGATTGTCAATAATATCAGATATGCTGGATGTAATATGAGTAACTGACAATTTAAGCAATCTGCAACTTGATAAAGGCCTGGTACACACCGCCACGAAGTGGTGTCCTGGCGGCGATAGTAAGGCTCGGGACCGCACACCAACTGCACGGTCCTGAGCCCCTGAGCCCTACTATGTGTGGGCGGCATCCTGATAGTGGCGTCCCGTCCACACGGACGCTGCCATCTTTACATAGGGGACTCGTGATGTAATCTGGGCACCACAAGAAGAACCCAGAAGTATCAGGTTCTTTTTACTCCGGAGGGGCGTCGTGCTGTTTGGCAGCTGCGGCATCCCTTTGGAGTTAAAATGGGCATCTGCAGACCACTGTTTTTGGGTGGTCTGTACTGTGCCAAAGTCAGAGAAGTAACCAATGACCATGATTTAAAAACGAATGCTAAGGAAACAATAATCATTAGTAAAAGGAAATGAAAGTTTTGACTTGGAATCTGGTTGAATGAGCAGAAGCTCAACAATTGTGTGATACAATTGTGTAATACAATCAACCCTCATCCATGGATGGCCCGGCCCCATTGTCATGCCTCCAGAGCAGAGCTTTCTTTATCTGGACCTGGGAAAAAGCTTTCCTTTGACTGGTTCTGTTAGCAGAGCTTTCTTTATCTGGACCTGGGAAAGAGATTTCCTTTGACTGCCTCTGCTAACAGAGCCAGTCAAAGGAAATCTCTTTCCCAGGTCCAGATAAAGAAAGCTCTGCTAACAGAGCCAGTCAAAGGAAATCTCTTTCCCAGGTCCAGATAAAGAAAGCTCTGCTAACAGAGCCAGTCAAAGGAAAGCTCTTTCCCAGGTCCAGATAAAGAAAGCTCTGCTAACAGAGCCAGCCAAGAAGGGGAGTTTTCCTAACTGACAGTTGGAAGACTAGATAGCAAAGACCAGAGCAACTAAAGCCCTTTGCAACCCTTTGTGTGTATGCTAAGCAACCCAGGTCTGTGCAAACTGTTGCAATTACAAAGACTTTGCATGCAAAAGGCCTAAGCAGTCTGCATTTGCAGGAGAGCTAAAAAGGGCGGGAAATCCTGGAAGCAGTCAGGCACCCATAGCTCAGTCCTCGTTGTGAAGACTGTTCACCGCCCCCTGCAGGAGAGTCCTAATACTGTAACAGCAGAACATGGAATCTGAAGAGCTTATTGAAACTGAAATTGCAGATTCAGAAACCAAATCAGTGAGAACTAGGAAACTCACTGCAAAGATGGAACAAAATATAGAAGAAGAATTAGCTTCTCTTCAGGAAAAGAGAAAAAATGTCTTGTCAGCTTTGCAAGAAGACATGAAGACAAGCCAACAGGCATTAAGCACTGAAGCAACATTTGAATTAAAAGAAAATATGATGCACCACTTTACAAACTGGAATGCACTGTTAGAGCGCATCTTCCAGCTGCTAAGCCGTATAAATACTCCAGAAGCCTTAAACAAGAAGGCAGAAATAAAGGATCAATCAGAGCTTGAAGAAGGAGACTTCAGCAAAGCTATTCGAAGTCTAGATGACCAAATTCAGCAATGGGAAAAAAACAAGCTGAATCTCAACAGTCACCAGAGACAGCCATCGTAACAGAGGAAAAACTGTCAACCTCTCCCAAAGGCTCAAAAAAAGAAATAAAGCCTCAAACAAGCAAAGCACCAAGCTTGGCATCTTCAGAAGTGACTTCATCCCAGCATTCCCACAAGACCAGGATTTCCAAAACCACTTCCTGTAGTAGTGGCTCCTCACAAAGGTCTGTAGGAGTGGAGCTGGAGAGGATAGCTCTCCAAGCAAAGGCTGAGGCGGCAGCAGCTGCAAAACAGGCAGAATTTTTCAAAAAGAAGCAGGAACTCATAATGGAACAGACCAAAAGAAAACAAGAACTCGTAATGGAACAGACCAAAAGAAAACAAGAACTCAAAATAGAGCAAGCTAGAATGACAGCTGAATTGGAAACCTTGGAACAAATAGCAAAGTCAGAACAGCTAAAACAAAAGGTTCAAATCTTGGAACAAGTTCTCAAAGAGAAATCGCTGGCATCTGACCTGTCTAACCTAGGAGAAGAAGATCCTAAACAGAAGGTGATTTCCTATTTAGCTGGTCAACAACTAGACCCCAAGGCAAAGGAGATTCAGCCCAACACACTTCTAACGCCAGCTGCTGCACCCATTGTTCAGCCTGCAGAAGTACCACCTTTAGTACAGACCTCAGTAGTAACCTCAGTGCCTGCCTCAGTGCCGTACCAGAGCCAGTCCTTCAACAGACAAAGAAAACCTGTCACATACCCGGTTAATACCACTGTTCCTACTAACCTGGGTTATCAAGAGCAACCAATCCATGCTTCACTCGGCTCAAAGCCACATTTGCAAAATGTGCCAGATCCATACTTCATAACTATAACAAGGAACCCAAGGAAAGACTTAACAGACAAAGGTGTTCAAAAATTCTCAGAAAAACCTGAAGACTACATCCTCTGGAAAGCCATCTTCCAAGGAGCCATGGAAGATATGGGATTATCTGTAAAGGAAGAACTGACTTTGCTTGGCCCTTCATCTTCAGAGCAGGTAAAAAGAGTTTATGCTGCTCACATAGCAGACCCTTTGGAAGCCTTACAAGTTGCATGGGGCAGAATAGACCAGAGATATGGAAGTGCAGCTCAGATTGAGACCTCTCTTCTATGTAGATTAAAGGACTTCCCTCAGCTCACAATGAGAGACAGCAAGAAGTTGTGGGACCTTTTAGACCTTTTACAAGAGCTACAGAATGCTAAAAATAATCTACAGTTACCTGGTCTCATTTCCTTAGACCAACATATGTCACAAGCAGACATTGTAAGAAAGCTGCCATTCCAACTTAGGGAAAAGTGGGGTCAGGAAGTCTTCGAGTATAAAAGACAGCACAGCCAAG